>NC_042494.1:48797984-48839061 GCF_005508785.2 Acyrthosiphon pisum | reverse complement strand
ACTAGCGAACGCAAATTTGCTATGTCGTACGTTTGTAAGACGGAGACAACACATGCGGGTGCGACGTCCTCTTAACTCTAAAGTATCAAAGTTATACCAAGTTTGTCATATTCTACCTATGGTGGATTGATATAATCAATTAATACAACCTAACCTAACCTAACCTAACCGTATACTAAAATCAGATGAATAAACGCAAACGCATACAAAAAAATTCATTCAAATCGGTCTAACCATTTAGGAGGAGTTCAGTCACAACACACGTACAGTAGAATTATTGCGCTTAGCAACACATCGTAACTGAAAGCAGCTCGATTCAAACTTGCGCGATTATTAGTTGAATGTCGCGCTCGAGCTTCACGCGTTTGTGATATCCGAATTATTTCACTTTCATTTCAGTCGTCACGTTCTTGTGCACTTTGGTTAGATCGGTAATTACCTTGGTTTGTGACATTTCGGGTTTTTCTACCTAAATTGCTTCGTCGTATAGGAGGCATATCAAATATAATTAATTATTGTGTCACATACTCACATGCAATAATTAGTGATCATAGGTAACTTAACACTCTGCACAAAAAACGATATACGAATTTAATTTAAAAACTCTGTAGAGTAGGTAACAGAAAATCGAAGAAAAACAACACTTACGACATTGTCAGTTTGTTGATGTTTCAATTTTCAACTTTTTTAGTAAAAATGTACGTCTTTAAATAATATACATACACGAATAATGAATGAAAAATGTAATGGAATTGTAAATTGTTTATCTATCAAATCATTATAATTTTAATCGTTCATTAACAGAGAGCTCACAAATAATCGACCACCATAGATGATGTTCTTGATTAGTGATTGCATTTCCATGGAGATGATCAATATTATATTATCCATATTATAGTAAGGGCTGTTTTAAAAAGAAAAGGGCTGTTTTTAGGGTCTTCCCAGCAATTATTCGAATTTTTCTCGCTGTAAAAACCATCCTTGGACTTCAACGAACATTAAAAAAAATAATTGGCCAAATTGGTCCAGGCGTTGTTGAGTTATGCGCTTACCAACACATTTTGCGATTCATTTTTATATTATAGATTATAGCCATCCCGCCCGGCGTTGCCCGTGAGACACGCTTGTGTTTGTTTATGCGATCAGTGTATTTTCAGACCCAGCGAAGTACCTACGTAGTGCGTACTTAATTGCGAATGTTTTATTAACTCGTTGTTTATGATGTGCATGAAGTGTATGTGTGCCTTACTGGTTACTGCCTTCCTGGGACAACGGTCGAAAAGTTAGCGTTAGGAATTCCATTTTTACTAAGTTATATGGTATTGACCAAACATAATATGGTGTAAAATTATATTCAGTCACAACAAATAGCAACCTTACAATAAACAAAAATATATTATGATTTATGACACATAAATTACAAAGTGTTTAAAAAGCCCTAACTTTATATGGCGAATATAGGCAAATATTCAATAGAAACAAAATGGGGGTGCGCTTAAGATCTACATTCCCTAACATCTATAATTATGAGACAGTGATGTCTTTTTTGAGTAAAAATATTTTATAAGTTATAACAATTAACACTGAACACTCGGCCGAACTCATCGGCAGTGTGAATGCCACCTGAAATTGTCTTCATTAATATTTCTATTTCATTTCTAATGTAATGTTATAATATTGTAAAAAAAGTTCAAAAAATTATTTGAAACAACTTGTATACATTTGGATATATATTATTTTAAATATAAGATTCAGCCAACTGAGCTGCATAGTTCTGAGATTAGCTGTTTCAAAATATATAAGTATAAAAGTAGTTTCACTTCAGTATTCTATTAATAATTATTACATTTTAATTACATTTTTATGCGACATTAATTTCATATTTTATTTATGAAAAATTTTTTTCTTATTTTATGAAATTCGTGTTGTAATTAATATTGTATTTAATTTATAAAAACAAAAATATCCATTATAATAATTATTATTGGTAAATAATAATTAATAAGCACCTTCAGATTAAAACCTAATACTAATAGTTATCAACTGTTCTATGTTAATATTAGCTATTACACAATATTATATATATATATAATGATATTATAGTACTGTAATATTCATTGTTGTGACCTTGAAAGTAAATAAACATTAGGTATTTAGATAAGTAAATTATAATATTTTTCAAGTTTTTTATTATTTATAAATTTTTTTTCAATATATAAATAATGTTTATTATTAATATTTATTATGAACAATGTAGGACGTAGGTATATAAGGTAAATACCTATATAATATAAGTGTAGATACTATATATATATAAATAATAGTTTATACAAAATCCTCTTGAAATCGTGTCCTGCACTCTTGTTGATACTATTATTCTATTTTTTCTTCCCAAGCGGCCTGCAGTAAACGATTCCCCTTGCGGTGATTTTGAAGCCTATAAAAATCCAATGTTTATTCGCATTACCAAATACCAGCCTATACCTACTCTCACCGTCGGCGCCTGCACCGGGAACACCACGGCACGCAATAGTGATATTCCATAATCAAATGTATAACGTACACACGCACTCACACACACACACACACGCTCGATATGTGTTTTTTTTATTTATACACAATACCAACTAAAATATATGTATTATGTTTTTATATATTTATGTATATGTGAGTATTAAACGACGCGTGTTGCCGTGTCCCTTGCTTTTCCCCATTACATACATACCTACCTGATGTGTATACCCATACACGTGTATACATATATATATATATAAATGTGTACTATGTAATATGAATATCTATATATATATAGGCATTTGCCACGCGTTCGTTTGAAGCCGATAGGCTGCTGCTGCAGTAGTAGTATACAAGGAATCTTTTTCTCTTTTTTTTTTCTTTTCTCCTTTTCAATTTCATGTCTCTAATACTCTTGAACGGTTATAAATAAATGTGATTCAGTAGCGAAAGAGGGTTTGACGTTTTATAACAGCTCCTCGGGATTACTGTATCGGGACGTTGAGTCTGCGGGGGTGGGGTGTATATAGTTTAGAAAGCCGAGCGCGGCAAAAAGATTCAATTATATATCTCTAACGTAATACTACTACTACGGGCACGCCGCCGCGGGCCGGCCAAAAGCCCTATTCCTCCTCATCCGTTCTCAGTCCCTTTCTCTGTCACCATTGCGTTCTCTCTCCCTCTTGTCCCTCACTCGTTCACTCACTCACTACCTTCCGCCGTTACTGCCATTACAAACTATACACGCATTTTCTCGAAATCGATCGTCTTTCCCTTTCGCAGTATACTTTTTGATTGGTTTTCGACGAGAACACGGTCATAAGACGGTCGCGTATCTCGGCTGAACATAGGTGAAGCATACCAGGTGCGGTCACGCAGCCACTCCTCAATATTTTCTGCGAAAGAAAACTTACATGAGGACGGGCGCGTGTGTACAGAACCATTTGTCGGTTATATATATATATTGCCAATCGCATGCGAGTGCAATTCGCGTCAATATAATATTATAATGTTAAATTATATATTAATATTTGAAATTTGTATATATTTGCCCCACGAGATTATGTAATATTATGTATGCTGTATGCACCTATGTATTTATGAATTTCAATGTTCTTATTTAAAATACGCAGGTATAATAAAAAATTAATTACCTAATTCAACATTCCAGCTAGTGCGTTTAATTTAATTTACAGAACTACCTAATCTGTGTTGAAAATGATTCAATTTTGGGCATTCTCATCATATATTATGTATGTGAGATGCCTTGAAAGTTATTTATTAACTTTTATGTTAATTTAATATTTATTTTCCTTCGTTCATGCGGACGAAGCTAAATGGTAATTACTAGTTTTTTATCTACGAAATCATTACACTTATTAATTACCTACTATCGATTATTAGTGATTGTTTTCTAGCTTTATCAATAATTTCTTCTGAATTGTATCAATAGTATCAGCGCATAATATTATATAGTTTATTATTTCTACAACACCAATGTGGTAATGTCCAATCATAACTGGATATGTATATAATATTGTATATAGGACTATGTATATGTATATATCAACTATACACAATGTAGTAGGATCTCGTTATAGACGCTATTGCGATGGGCACCGATGGATTTTCTGTGGCAAATGAAAATCAAATTATGAAAGGGTCTGCAAGAGAATTAAAATGGTAAACTTATTCTGTTGAGGGCTTCTGCCGCTCTTTGACCGTGACCCGCTAACAGGTTTACACTTGTGACGGCCGAACGATTACCTTCCACACACCGGATACATTATGTGCATGTATAAGTGTATATTGTATATAGCAATAATAATTTCCACCCTCTGTGGAAACACATCGCCACCCCATACACGTTATTAGTGCAAATCCCATAGCCACAATAGTAGAAGCTGCAGAAAGACGCATTAACGATAAATTGATTTGTTTAAAGAGTATACCCTTCCCACACCCCATGCTGTTGCGCCCGACCAGTGCCGACTGAGTGTGGTACGTACTTATCCACACACACACTCAATTCGATCGACGGAATTAAATCTCGGACCCGATCGCACCCCTGGGACCCGTAGATGCCACTTCACCATCACCCACGCTAACTCCGATATAGACGGTATATATACACGCGTATCGAACAAACGAAGGGTCAAACTTATTCGTCCATCTAAAGCTGACTTTTTTTTTTAACTCCGAGTCATTTATTTTAACTTTTATTCGAGTAATACCTTCGTAGTTCCACCTAAAATAAAATAAAATTGTGTAAATGCTATAAGTATATCGTGTAGGCTATGTCTATACTCTATACATAAGTGTACTACAAAAATATAAAAATATTTGGAAATATACGTGTCTTAAAGAGTCTTACATAATATTATGTTAATTTATAATGATAATATTCATTGAAACGTAGTGTATTTTTTAGTATTGTGGTTAAAACGGAACTTATAGAGTCTATTTTCTATTTATAGTTAATTAATATTTTATATTATACTACACTAAAACTTTATTAATTATTATAGTGTATTAAATTTATAGTTCAACTGATAATTTCTCTCGGCTTAAAAGATTTGTTCAACTACTTAGTATTATTATCATATTTAATATAGGTACGTATAAATATTAAAATATATAGGTAATAGAAAATTATTTTGAATCGGAAAAAAACAAACTGCCCAAAGAATATCGACATAATCTAAATTTTATTTTTACTTTAAAACCTATGAAGGTGTTTTATTGAAAAAAATAGCAGTTTGTGTGAATTATTTTTTGATTGTTTTTATCCTCAGTGGTTAGCCGTTGGATGTTACTATTAAGTATACACAGGTCTTAATTCAGTGGCAGTCAAATGATTTTGTCATGGGGGGGGGGGGGGGGGGATACGGCTGATTGTTTAACATATGCATTATTTTATCATTAAAAATATAATTTATGGTTATGTCTAATATCAATTTATAATAAAATTATGGTAAATACAAACATTATTTATAACTTATAGGTATACACACTGAATCACGGACATTCCTCCCGACCATTAATTTATTAATTTTTAAAGCTTAAAATATAAAATATATGCTTATTATTTTTTTATTTTTATTTTGAAGTAGTTCAGTGGATCGAACAAATAGATTTATATTATATTTATGAAAAAAAAAAAATGTTTATATTATGTTTTAAATTTAAAAAAAAAAATAATATTGTATTATTAAATTCAATATTATTAGTCAATAATAAACTTTAAAAAAAAATTTGAGGAAAAATGTCCATATCAAAAATATATCGGGGGGGAAATATCCTAGTTTTCAAACAACTTATGACTTGGGGCTGTTGGTATAAAAATAAAAATACGTAATATTGTAAAATATACCTACCTACTGATCGCACTATCGCCCATATATATGGTCCAATGTTCTGGAAAAGTGTAGAGCTAGTTATTGAGAATTCTCGATGATAGAGTGGGATAATTCCCATATTATATTTTGTGTAAGCAATTAAGCAACTAAATATTAATAATAATAATAATACCCTAGTTCCTAGATATGAGTCCAGATAATAATATAGTCCATGACATATAAACACGTATAAACATATTCCGACAATCTGTCGAAATTTACAATATTTGATAATTTGTTTTTAGAAAAAAAATAGAAAAAAATTTAATGCATTATAGAATATACTTAATTATAAATTGTCATAAATATTGAAAAAAGTTCATGGGGGAGATCTATCCCCCTCATCCCCCCCCTCCGTTTGACCAACACTGGGTCTTATAGATGGTAATTTTTGTTACAGGAGGAAGCCCCTGCTGGACTCTTTGACCTGCAGTAAATTACTACCCTTACTCCCTAAAAAATTCTATACCTAACCTAATATTATAATGTATTATGTAATATGATCTATGTTCATCAAAGATTTTTACAATTCAATAAAATACATGTACGTCGTCTATTTTTAAAATAATAAAATATAATATAGGTAGCTGTTGCTTTTGTGATTGGAATCAGCCCTTCAGAAATAGTGCAGCAGATGTATTTTAAGATATCAAAAATCATTTTTGCGCTTGCGTGCAGGAAATAGGGGGCGTGCAATGGGAGTTTCTCCGCCATTGTCGACCGAATGAGAAATGTCTTGATAAAAATATATTCGTTAATACAAAAGTGGTACACAAGCGCACTGCAAGACTGCAGGATTAAAATAAAAATACACAATGTTTCTTATAATATTATTCTATATTATAGTTTATAACTACGTAATTGTATTGTATATTATGTACTATGTATATCATACATATATAATACTTATTACAATTCAGTGGTGTAGTGTAACTAGAACCTTATTTTGGGAGGTGATATACTGTAATGTACCTATGTATATTGTACTATTGTAATAAGAATATACAAAGTAGAAAAAAAAGGATTTGTGAGGGGGGGGGGGTGATGTATCACGCACATCACCACTCTCCACTCTAGTTACGTCACTGTTACTTTTATAATTAAGTAGTAGGCATATGGCATATACATGTTTTTTTTATAAAAATAAGACAAACCTTGTCACTTGAAACATCGAGCGGAACAGGTAGTTAGTAATATATATTTTTTTTTATTCATATTCCTATAAACATAATATGTCACATACAAATGTATATTTTATATTTACGTAGTTGAAATTTGTTTTGTAAATTATAGATGCCAAGCGGGAACCGGGAGTTGCGTAGTGGACAAGGCACATCGTAACCAATGTCAGGCGTGCAGGCTGAAGAAATGCCTCAACATGGGCATGAATAAGGACGGTGAGCAATCATAGGAAGCTTATTAGAAATTTTTAAATTATAAAACTATAATAGTTATAACATATTTTAACAACACAAGTATAGTAAATCTGGGAAAGTTGCTCTGCTGTATAGTATATCGTTTATGTTAGTGTACCTGGCGTCCTGGCCATTGAATAGGTAAGTATAGGTTACTGTGGATGACGTGTTGAATTTGAATTACGTAAAAAAAACAATTCTAAGCGGAGACTAACCGTCAGTCTATATTTTTAAGAATACCTATTTTATTATTACCTATATATTTATGGCGCTATTATAGTAATGTATTCCTATATTAATAATACCTAATACTATGAGTTGAATTAATTTTTTTTTTAAAACAGATGACGTAATATATATTTTCATACAATATTACTATAGCTGGCACCTGTAATTAACTTATAAGACGTCAATACTGATTTACATTAAAGCGGTATTTTAAAATGTCATTATGATTACAGTATTATAGTAAATAATAATAATATATAATACGTAGGTACTACTGTACTAGGTAGTGAGGAAAAGTTTCAAGTCCCTATGAATAATATTTTTGAATTACAAAAAAATAACGAGTGAGGATAAATCTTTATTATCTATACGTTTGAATATCATTCAATTTCGTCAAAATTTGAACTTAAATCGCTCTTACAAAATGTCTATATGACTATTGACTTTACGCTATAACTTATTTTTAAATTCCAGTAAAAAAAAAACTTATGAGGAATCTTGCATTTTATTTGAAGTTTAAGGTAAACGATTTTTTTAGCTACAATATAATTTACATATTATTGTAGTGGGAATTTTTTTTCTTTTGGCCCCTCCAAGTACCAACTAGACCCAAATTGTTACGAGAAACCATTTTCAAAATATTGAAAATCAAAGCATTGTCACTATTCAAAAATGAGTCCACACTCCACAGACACAAAAACAAAAACACATTGTATAAAGTATATAAGTATAAACTCATTGTATAAAGCCAAAAATTCATAGCTCCGATTAGAGTTTAAAATTAGAAATTAAAGGCATTATATATTTATATATAATATAAAATACTAGCTGATCCCGTGCACTTCGTTTCCCGGCAACCAATAATTATTATTATAATAGCTTCAAAACCTATGACAACCATTTATAAACAAAAATGTCCATATGAAATATCAAAATCCCTGTTTGAGCACCTCCCGGGGTTGGTCCTCTCCCTTTTTAAATTAGTCTATCCTCTGCTCAGAGGTATAATCTATCTATGTATATAAAAATATCTGATCCCGTTCACTTCGTTGCCCATTACAATTGCCAACTCTATATGAATAATATGTTTTACAGATCACCATGGCAACCATTAATATACAAAAAATTCCATCAGAAATTTCAAAATAATATATAATTGGTTGCCATGAGAGACACATACCGACGAAAATCTCTAAATAATATATAATTGGTTGCCATGGTAATATAGAGACACGCGGGACTATATATATAAAAATATCTGATCCCATGCACTTCGTTGCCCATTAAAGACCTATAATTATGATTATAATAGCTTCAACACTCATGGTAACTTTGGTAACCTTAGTAACCATGGTAACATGGACACACACACTGACACACATATACATTCATTTTTATATATATAGATGACTTTTGTTACAAATTCCATTTTTATTGTTACAAAATGTCGTGAATTGATTACTAGAATATCGTATAGTACCTATACTATATTAGTGTTTGGCGGAATCGTGGGAAGTAAAAATGTCTGCAGTCTAGCCCGACATCCGTGTCTCTCATCACGGTATCTACACAATATACGGCTATAGGGCTATATCCTATATGCCTATATAACATTATGGTAAATGTGAATAATGCGCATAATATTAATAATAATGCGTTGTTAAAAACATCGTCGTAACAATGTCCGTTGCGCGAAATATAAAGGATTCGTGCTATACGACGTATGTATAATATAGCTGCGGCGGGCGGTGGCCACGTGTTCACGCGGTGGTCGACCCTCGTTAAAAAAAAAACATCAAAACACAGAGACAGAAAGAGAGAGAAAGAGAGAGAGAGTGGACCAAGTTAACCGAGGAAAATGTTTTTCACGCTCATTTAAATAAACATAAAACGACCGCGTTATAATAATAATGTACAATATGTAAAAACTAAAAAACCGCGACGTGTCATTACAAAGTGTGAGCGTGCGGTGATGATGTATAATGTATATATATACATATATTGTATATGTACACAGTCGTTTATTATTATAATATAAATATGAATATTATTATTATTTACGATTTTATTTTAATGAGCGCGCGCGCATCCACCGAAGAGTATAATGACAATATAATATTATTATGTATAGATACTAAACGTGCTGGCGAAGTCGTGTAGGGTTTTTATTTTGTATTCGTCACCCGTGTTTTAGCCTCCGGCCGATAGGCGCACACGTTGCGGATTCGCCGCAAATGAGGAGAAGACTTGTGTGAGAACAACAAAAAACAGTAGCAAAAAGTATAAAACGATATTTATTATATATGTATAACACGGAGCATTATATCGTTGGGGGTATTATATAATCGTATTATTATTATTGTTTTGTCGCACGCGCATCGTGACATGCGGTTATCGTGGCCCCCGCGGCAGCGTTATTATCATTAAAAGGCTTACGCTCAACAAACGCCGCTGCGAGATTTTAACCGCACCGACGGTGACGAAATCAAAGGGATTTCGTGCCGTGACGATTCGCCATATATTACTACCTGTAGGTTCTACATATATTATTACAATATTGTAACATACAATATAGTATATATTAAAGGTATATATGGTATACTTGTATTATTATAACATTGTAAACTGTAATAATGATAGGTTACCTATGTCGTAATGGTAGCCACTTAGTGAAATTGATCGTTTCATGAAAAGTTGTTAAAAAAATGACAACGTCTTCTTAACAATAGGTGAAATACGAAAATAACTCTTTTTTTCATGAAATGATCACTTCAGTTTTACATTGTGTATTTTTTTTCCACAGAGTGGTGGCATTCAATTTGTGAAATAAAACATTTACCATAAAAACTTATTAAGATAATTATTTATGTATGGCGTACTTAATACCATACAAGATTTTACTTATCTAAATAAAATTGTATTTAGGTATAATTTATATAATAATATGTTAAGACTTAAGACAGTAATATTTATTAATATTCATAATATTAATAATTTATTAATAAATATTTATTAACCCACCTTTAAGACAAGCACATCATTTGAATTGAAATGTACTTTACACAGATAACTTAGGAATCCCTAACCACCTAATAAAACTTGAACAATTTATGAAAATCTATACCACAACTACATCCTTGAATACAACATTTTATGAATATCAAGTTGTATCAGGAGGATCCTAAGTTGTCAGTGTAAATGTGTTGTAAGACCAAAATATGTGCTTAACTTTAAGATACTTACCTAGTTACCTAGAATAAAATGTTACAACCATAGGCTTCATTACGGTGTAATAAGGAGTAGAAATTGCTACCCCTACATTTTTATTAGGGTTGTAAATAAATAGCTATACGCTACCTACTCTATGAGTAAATTTTTTTATTTAAACTTTTTCCCATAAAAATTCGTTAAATTTTTCAACCTTATGGTTAACACAATAACACTTATGTATTAAATTAAATAATAATTAATTAAGAGATGATAGTAATGATAATGAAGGTAGACATAATTAAACGTGTTAAACACTACTTCAAAAATTAAATTGTGAGATTTATGATATATTTCTACCTAATTATGATGAATAATTGACTATCAGTCCACTGACTTCTCCCGCCCCCAGGCTTCATTAGAGTATTAAATCATATACAATTGAATTAAAAATATTATTCAAGATGCTTGCTACCCCATGATTTAACTCCAAATGACGCCGCTGCTGGTTACAGCCGTTTGCGTATTTCCCGATCCTAGTACGTTTCAGCGCGGGGGGCGGAGCCAAGACCTTTCTGCATGATGTATATATGTTTTTACCACGGTATATTATTAAATTTTCATTAACCTATTATTATAAAATGTGTCAATAAATAATAAAAAAATAAATAATAATAATAATATAAGTAAAATATTTTGTGTTCTGTGTATAAAAATGTAATGCTAGTGATGTGTTGCATTGAGTTTGTTTGCTTGTATATTTGCTCCTAAATTGCTTTTGACTTTTTTTTTTTAATTGAATTGTTTCGACTTTAGATGGGTGCCCTGCTTGAATACGTTTAGATCCTTTAATGAGTCCAGCTCTATCTTTACGACGTGCGATTGCAGTTGGTTGTACACTTATATTTTTTTTCGTGCTCCGCTTGCCCAAATTGACTAAAAGAGTTGATAACTGAGCAGTCGTTTGTATTTTTGCCAAATTATTATTAGTTTTTTTCAAAAAATTTAACATTGATAAATCTTTGTTAGTTGTGACCAAATTGTAAATTGAATTGAAATTATTTTTCAATTGTTGTATTTCGGAATCATATTGTGCATTTATATCTAATATATTATCTTGATGGGGGCATTGTTTCACTTTTTTATTATCATCGTTTTCTTCAAAAACAACATTAGTTGTATTATTTAGATTTGTTTCATTAATCAATTGGGTTAAATCAATGAATTTATTTGAGTACGTCATATCACGTGTTTATATTAAAATTACGAACCCTATGTGGGTTCAGCGCATCGCGCTGAATCAGATTAGGATCAGTAAGAACATAATATATACATCATGCAGAAAGGTCTTGGCTCCGCCCCCCGCGCTGAAACGTACTAGGATCGGGAAATACGCCAGCCGTTTCCATAACTCAAAGTTAATACAAATTTAAACTTATTACTGTATACTTATAATAAACTTCTTGTCATCCTTTTTAAATAAGCTGTGTATACCTACATTTTTTGTACGTAGATTTATAATTGTGAATTAAATAATACAATGTGTGACTTAACTAATCTTTAAATATAACATAAACACTACATAATGTAATAGGTAGGTATTTGATAAATAACTATAACAATAATTATGTATAATAACTGTGTGTGCCGTGTGGTAATTATTTTATTTCATAAAGTTAATGTCCGATTTGTGAAAAAAAAATTCACTCCAAATTGGAATGACCAGAAAAAAAGCTGGTGATATTAATATGTTCAATAGTCTACCTACTATTGACCGGTGCAGCGAACTCGTAGTTCGTTTACACTCAAGAGCGGCTCCAGGTCTAAAACCGCGACCCCTCCCAAGCCATTTAAAAAAAATAGTATATTGTTAAAAACAAAATATTATAATATCGAAAGTTTTCTGAAAATTATGACTTAGCCCCCCCCCAACCATGTCACTGGAGCCACCCCTGTTTACACAGTGGTATCATTTCAGTTTTTGAGAAGAGGGGCAACATTTTAGACCGGCCCATAATAAAACTGAAAAAAAACACTCCCTAACAATTACATTACATTACAATTGCATTTTTATCTCAATACAAATAGCCTTCTTACATAATTGTATACTTACTATTTAATATTATAGGTTACTATCATAGGCATAAATAACCCATTTCTTCGAAAGAAAACAATGACTAAACAATTAATAGGTACATATAAACATATGTAGAGGGATACTTAAATATATTACCTATTATGTATTATATGATGGCCCCAAAACTAGCCCATATATGGAGCCCGACAGCAACTTGCTAATGACAAGGGGGAGGCAAATGCCCTTTCATAACTTGTTAATAATTAAATTAATTTTTTTGCATTTGATATTCTAACTTTAATGTTTTGACATATTATTGAGTACAGACAGATTGACAGTAGTGACTACTCAGTAATCCTAAGTAATCTGTAAATAGATGGGAAAAGTTTTTTTTTTTTGTTAATTAAATTAATTTTTTACTCAATTGGGTTATTTTTCGGACCGTATTAGATGAGAATGTGGGTCCTTGAGACTTAATTCTTTAATAATTATGCCTAGTGCCTACGCACGTGAATTAAACATTGAAACACTATTATGCACTCTACCTGACACCTGTGATCGATAAGACTAATTTAAGCTGTCATCATTTTATACACAGCTGTTCAAAATGAACGTCAGCCAAGAAACACGGCAACCATACGTCCGGAAAATCTAGCTGACATGGACCACGAACGAGTGATTCGAGAAGCGGCTGTAGCAGTTGGAGTGTTTGGGTGAGCGAATATATTATTGTTCTTCGTATGTTTTGATTCGCATACCTATAATATTTTAATATAATGACAATATAATATTATAACAATAAAATCAATAGAACGTATATATTATTGTACATAATATAATGTATATGTAAGTATCTATATGTATATATATACAGACGCGTAACTTGTTTGCCGTTATGTTATAATATACAAGCGTATATAACGCCATATTTAATATTATTATAGATCTTAATATCTGATATATGATGATCGATTGAAGTTTACAATATTTCTTCACAGCATGCGACAATGGTAGGTATAGTAGAAATTATAAATCAATAAAATATATTTTACATCAATTGACGATATATCTACAATCTATACATAATAGGTATATACATAGTATTTATATGGACTTTTGTATTATTCAAAGTGAAAAATTATACAATATCATATTAGCTTGCCTATATCTATCATAATATAATATAAAGTCCACGTAAATAATTTTTCAAAATCATTTATCGACATGGCAAGTGTGAGCGCGTATATATTAATATATTATACATAGGGTTTGAAACTTTATAAACACACCCTATTAAATGTTACGTATATAAAAATAAATAGGCTATCACGTTCTGCCGTCCACCCCAAATTTTGATTAATGGCTTATGAATCTCCTCCGTTTCGTTTTCACGTCTATAAAAAAAGGGTTCAGGTGTTTAGTCGCATTTTAATTCTTCATTTCGGAGGGTTAGATCTATTTTATACCCTTATGTTTTTTTTGCTCTTTTATATACAAAAGTCAGGCTTATCCGCCTCTGCTTTTGTCACGTTTAATTTATTTTTCCCCTGCAAACAATTATACATGAATATGCATTTTAAAATATAATTTAATGTTTGGACAGTAGCCAGTAGGTTTACCCAAGTGCTATATTTTGCGCACAGAATACATTTATTTAGAATATAGTGCATATTAGTACAAGCAGGACATCATATTATTATGATAATATATAGATAGATATATATAAAATATGGTTCCGAAAATATGACACACGACCAGGTTGCCATAATAGTGACAAATGCCACGAGAAAAAAAACCTTATTTAGTCTTGTTTGTTATGCAAATCGTATTCGAATAGCACTAAAACATTTCGCTCCCTGGTCTTGATGGACACGGTGTTTGCTAAAAACAAAAGTATAGGCTAACCTATACCTGCCCATAATATAGTAGACAGACGCTAGACGCGTCATTTCACAACTGTTATTTTCTCTGTAATTTTTGGTTTTTATTTGTTTTAAGTTCAACCGACAGTCGTGAAAACATACACGATACACCTATTCAATTAACGTAGACACAGTTCGATACGTCGTCGATAACATAGATAGTAAATATATGCATCCGCGAAGGTTAAAATTGTACGAATTACGTTATTTGGAATAATGATCATTGTTCGTGAACATTATTACAGCATTTGTCATTTATAACTATACATTTCTGTAGTCGTTTAGTAATTACACATAGCACAGAAGCACCCATCTAACTCCGTCCAGTCGGTTTATCAGACTCAATATTAACCGTTACCTAAGTTTTATTAGGTACCTATACCTAATTATTTGGGTATACACAATACACTATACGTCTATACACATTACTAATATTATAACTTATGTTTTATAATATGGGTAGTTATACTAGTATATATTATATTCACATATTTTTGATTAAATATAGTTTTAATTTGTATTTAGTATACCTATATTTTTAGATGATTTAACTACCTAGTACATATTATACCATTAGTTCTAATATACAATGTTTCTAACTTCTGTCATTAACATAATAGAAAAGTCACATGGCTTAAAAAAAAATTAAATGAAACATAAAACCTACATATTATTATAGTAAATATACAGACATACAGTATGCCTACATAAAAAATAAAATACACATCACTTATAATTTATATAAACCATACGCGTATATAATAAATCGTGAAATGTACAATAACTTTAATATTATGCTAAATTATGTATTGAAAAAAATAGTTTTATTTAACTGCTTCAATATATTATACCATATGGGTGTTTGAGTATTGTTTCATGACTAATACTGTAAGATTTATGTATAATAAATTTATTACAATGTTATGAATAATATAAAGAACATTTGTTTAAATAATTTAAATTTTTTCCAAATAACTAATTCAGTATTATTTATAATATAATACCTTATTTTATTACCTACCTTTATTTTTAAAATATATATTATGAAACTATGAGTATTACATAGTTACACTATTTACGATTTCGACTATAAGATGTATTTTCTATCCATTACAATTTATAAATGTTAGAATAAAGATTATAGAGCATAATTATTTAATATCATCTATACTTAGGCGTATAGGTATTAGGTACCCACTACCCAAAATATATTGTGTTGACATAAACTTAAACACAATTTGAAATCGGCATAGAAATTATAATCATAACAATGATATGGGTGAAGTTATAACTTATAAAACTTAAAAACATTTATTTTTAATTTACAATAACACGTATTTTATTATTGTACGTATAGAGGGGTTGACGTTGAGTAAAACAGTTTGGCCAACTCGTATCTGATGTATAACCAATATCAATACGGCTATACGAGTTTAAGGAATAAGAATAGATATCAATTTATATGGGATTAGCTGTACAATAAAACGATTTAATCCCACCACCGAATTACAAATTAAATGATGTCGGTCCCTAGCCTATATTCCCTTCGTATATACCGGCCATATGGGTATTTTTTAATGCTTTTTTCAACGTCATTCTCCACCAGAACTTAGGGATTAACCGTCAAAGGCACTTGTGGGCAATGTCCCTAAAATAATTCACGTGGGGGACAATGTCATTTGACTAATGTTAATTTGATGGGTAGATTTTGTATGTTATTATATATATTTATTTATTATTATACGCACCTACTTGCCAAATCTGAAATACTGTGAAACTGGGGTCGTATTATATACATATATTATGCCACAAATGGGATTTATTTTGAATAGTAATTCGACCTCTATTATATACCTAATATGCTATTATTTGATTAAAATATTAAATACAATCTAATTGTATGAACTATATTATGCATTACGTAACTGGTAATATTTTTTTGGTGAAAAATAACAGATTTTATGTTGAATATTTTAGTATAAATATTTAATTCACTATCATACAGATCACTACAGAGTACAGACTCAATATAGGTAGTTATTTACTCCAAAATCACATTATATGTTATTGATGTTATGTAATATTACGAGTCTATAAGTAATAGTATAATGGATATTGTATATACATCAATTGATTTAAATTATAAATATATTACCTCTCAATTAGGTACCTATACTTAACACTTTTTCCTACAGAACATAATAATATTTATAGGTAGGTGGTATATCTCTTGATTTTATACAAATAGATACAATTGTGTATTTTAGTATTTATGTGTCTGCAAATATTATTGAAGTTTTTAAGTTGAGCATATAAATATTTAATACTTAACAATAACTAGTTAATAGTTTCCAAAAGCGTTAAGTGCCTATACGGCTATACATAGATATATTATTATTTGATTTCGATTTTGAACAGCATCGGTGAAACCCTCTAAAATACTGGATTATTATTTATCATCATAAAATTATTTATAACATGAAAAATTCTCAACAGGCCATGTCTTTACAGACCCCCGGTTTCAGTGGCGTTAGCGTTATCTCCTCTGAGGTATCATCCCAACGGACCCATGGCACCGCCGAGCATACATCAACGGCCCGCGGAACCGTCGCCGACCGCATCTTCGTCGCCGAAACAAGAATCTCACCACGATGACCAAGACGATGGTAAGAATAACTTCCATATGAATTACAGGTGGTTTGTCGGATAGACATCGCCAACTCACATAATATTATTTTAATAATGTTATTAATGTATGATAATAATGACGCCCGCGCCGTGGCTCGTGTAAAAGTACGGTTTTATTCAGCGTTAAAAATGCTAAAATCTCGTAAAGTCGTCGTATTGGGCGTTATGCTCCAATAGTAGGTATAGGTCAATATAGGTCCGGGTGCAATGACACTCATTTAAGTACATCAAAGTAATGGTGTCTGTACGCGCCGGGCGTATGAATATTTTAGAAAACTGTTTTGCATTATTTCTATTACGTAGGTAGGTTACCTATAGGTAAAATATATTTTTGTCGTCGTGTGTCAGATTTAAGATTTTGTAGTCACTAATCATTATTATCGAAATTACGAAATGTAGTAATTATTATTATTATTGATGTACACACACACAAACACACACACACACACACACACACACACACACACACACACACACACACACACACACACACACGTCACATACTTACATGTACCTACGTTTACTAGATTTTAGCGACACAGTGCTCTTTATTTACTTGTTGGGTTTATTATTGTTTATTTAATAAATCCATGAAAATGTCGATAGTCCAGAATCCAGATCGTATTTTACAATTCACATTTATCCAACATTAAATACCAGTTTACCACCACACGCCACCAAATATTTCAAATGTCCTTATTAGTAAATGAGGAGACTTGAGAAACTTTAATTTAATACGGGGGTGGGGGCTATTATGGTCTTCAATTCCCTTCCTGGCTCCTGCCATTCTGCGTCCTTGGATAAAACCACCTAAAGACACTATTCGTGTTCTATGTGTCACAGACGACAGTATAGACGTGACCAACGAAGAACCGGATACGTCTGACAATAACAAAAGAGCGTCGTCTTCGCCACCAGCAGTTCCAATACCTCTTACCCAACACCATTCGATGTACGACCATCATCCGTCATTCTACCCCGGTCTACACGAGAACGTTTACGAGACGTCCGCCCGTCTGCTTTTCATGGCCGTCAAGTGGGCGAAAAACTTGCCGTCTTTCGCGTCTCTTCCGTTCAGAGACCAGGTAAGGATTTTGCACAATATCAATATATAAAAAATGTAAATGCCATCAAAAGAACTTAGCATTTGAAAATATGTCATTAATAGGGTAGGATACCTCATACCTAGGTACCTATACTAATAAATTCTAAAATATGGAGTTTGAACAAATATACGATTAAATGACAAAATGTAGGCGAGTACTGAGCAGCATATATATACGTACCCATATACTTGCAGGTGCATTAAACTGTATATAATGCGTATCGATATTTATCATCAATACATATTATATATGCAGTGGCGTGTTTGGAATTTTGCTGCCCTGGATACACATTTTTTTTAATGTCTTCTCCCTCTCCCTCTGATTTTTTTTAGTAGCAATTTTTCTCACCCACAAAAAACTTACAACACATGTGATACCTATCATAATAGTATCATTAGTATAATGCAGTATAAAAATCTATTAAGTACCCGTGATAACAAAATAATCAAAGCAAATTGTAATATGTATTAATCTATTTTTGTCTATTTATAAAATAGTAAAACATATTAAAAATTAATATTTCTTGAAAAAGACATCGATAGAAGCCGCATTATGGTACCTACACGGCCATCTTACATTAAAATCGTGGTTAAAATCAATATAAATATTTAAAGAAAACCAAATCATCTCATGATAATAATTTATAATTTAAAAAAATGTCATGTATCTACGGTTATTTTTTTTAAGTTTCACTAAAGAATCAAAATCAATTTTGTCAAAAACTTGTATCTTAAGATAATCGTGCAATTGCATAGAATTTTCGTTTTTCCTCAATTATTTTTCGTTTTCCTCGTCGCTTTTGTAAACTACTGGACATTTTATATTTTTGACACTTTAAAGTAGGTACCAACTAGGTTCAATAAAAAGATATTGAAGTTTAATATCGAAGCATTATTTCTTTTCAACTATTTATCGTATATTCGTATATTATATATTATTATAGACCCACATTATATATTATTGTAAAATCATTGCCTTCGTCGCTCCACTTAG
Organism: Acyrthosiphon pisum; assembly: GCF_005508785.2. NCBI lineage: Eukaryota > Metazoa > Arthropoda > Insecta > Hemiptera > Aphididae > Acyrthosiphon > Acyrthosiphon pisum. Next base: position 48,819,513 of record NC_042494.1, on the reverse strand, counting down.
AATCGAGTAATATTATGTATGAAATACAATAATAATAATATTTTTGTCATCAGTAATTATTTATTATTAGAAGAGTATATGTTAGTTTAAATATTAAATAAGTATGGTTAGTAAAATGATCAATGCTATAAGGCCTTATTTCAAAGTATTTATTGTTTTTATAAATAAATACTATTTCTGGTAAGTTTTTAAAATGTACATCATCAAATTTACAAGAAATTTTCGAATAAAATTTGTTATACCTATTTATATGTAGCTGATTAACCGAAGATAACTTACAAGTTACTGTAGTCTATAAGCTATTAAATATTAAAAACGCCTCCTGTAAAATTTTCCATTTTTGATAATACAGATACAGCTGGTGTACAGGCTTCTTGTACTGACAGTGTCAGTACGATTTTACTAACACCATAGCCCACAAAAAATGTTTAATTTAGGTACAGAAAAATAGGTTTTGGTATTCGACGACAAACGCATATTATCAGATGTGGAGATTGATCGCACAGAATAGCTATTATAAGAATAGCTTTAAGCTTTATAGTTTATATTAAGAAGTTAGCAGAACATTAGAACGTTTTGTTGCCTAAATCTTGTATAACTGTTTTCGACAAAAAAAGATACCACAAAAATGTACTGCCCCCAAAAAAGTGCTCCCCGGGGCAATTTCCCCCCTTGGACCCCCTAAATACGCAACTGTAATAAATGATTAAAAGTTACAATATAGGTACCTACTAAGGTTATAGGTACACATTATAATTTATAGTTACGGGTACATACCTAATATTATATTATCTAAATTGGGTTCGAAAACGTTTTATTATTTTATTACTATATTATATTATAGGTGATACTCTTAGAAGAATGTTGGTCGGAATTGTTCCTGTTGAACGCGGTTCAGTGGTGTTTGCCACTGGAAAACAACCCACTTTTCAACCCTTCAGATCACGTGGCGGCCATACCAAACGGCAAAGCCAGCCAAGTGGCGGCCGACATACGCGTACTCAACGAAACCCTACGCCGGTTTAGGACCATCAGTGTCGACCCGGCCGAGTTCGCGTGCATGAAGGCTATCGTTTTGTTTAGAGCCGGTAACGATCAAATTTTTAAATTATTTTCATTATAAAAACAATAGTATTATAAGGTAGATGAGTGTGTGGTAGTCAATTTTAAGAGATGGGAGGGGGTGTTATATTATAGTAAGTAGAGTAACATTATAATATCCTCTTTACAAGCGTACCAAACATATTTGCTTATAACGTCATTTTGACAAACAATAACAAAACTTAATCATTTTAGATTTAGGTACCTACCTAACCTATCGCGTTATATTGATAAAAATGAAATTATCGTGCAGAATAATCGGCAGTTTTTTTACACTTGAAAAATATTATAAAATCTAAAGCTCGTAGATCTGCAGACTACGGCCATTTCAAAAATAGAATTACCTACTTACCTACCTATAAGTAAAATTATATTTTAAAATAATATGAGTAAAAAATGTTTTGTGACTCCCGCGTCTGAATTTCTCAAAAATCGAGTGACATAAAAATAAGGGCGTTTTAGGTTGAGACAATTAACGTGATGTATTTATTATTGCAATATGTTTAAATTTGAATGATATACCTACAGACATCGTAAGTAGATTGGTATTTGGTAGGTACCTACCTTAAAAATGCCACATTCACATAACTCAAAATTGTCTTTGTGAACAATATGTAAGTTGTAAGATTCGCTCACAGACATGCGCGATTATCATTGTCTATGTGTGTAGGTAGGTAGGTACGGAACAAACTGATCTCTGATGTCTGAAACACCTAGCAGCAGTGTAACATAATATGTGACATTGTACCTACTAGGTACCTACAATATAAAATATAGCTACCTACCAAATAATAATAACTATGAATATTATGAATTATGATGATAATCAATCGTCTACGATTGTTTTAGACACACGGGGATTGAAAGACCCGATACAAGTGGAGAACCTGCAGGACCAGGCGCACGTCATGCTCGGTCAGCACACCAGGAACCAGCACCCCGGCCAGCCTGTCCGGTTTGGCCGGCTGTTGCTGATGTTGCCGCTGCTGAAAAACGTGCCAGCCGCCAGGATCGAAGCCATATTCTTTCAGCGGACCATCGGCAACATACCAATGGAAAAAGTCTTGTGCGACATGTACAAGAACTAATGTCATCGCCGAAAGCGGATGTTAATATTATTAATAACCTTTCACACTCACCTTATGATTTGATGTATATAAAGCAATAGGCTCTACTTTGTATAGAATATAGATACACTTTATTGGTACTTTGTATAAGTATAGGTGGAACATGGTTGATAATCACTCGGCACTCGTCATATTACGCCATATTTGAACTATCCAATAACAAATTCAATAGGATATAACGTACCTACCTAAAAACCAATAATGATATTTATTAAAAATGTGTTTAGCTTTCAAAACAAATTAATTTTTTTACTATTTAATACAAATTTAATGTGAACGCTTAGAATTTTAGTGATAATTTACACTTGACCATCAATATTTTAATATAATAATAATCATATCTACCTATATTGTTGTACGTACGAAGTAATTAAGTGACGTAGCCAGGGAGGCTGCAGCGCTACCAGACATTTCAGGAAAATTTAAAAATGCTTTCGTTGTTTTGTGAAATTATTAAGTAACTTCATAAGACGCAGCCATGTAGGTATTTAAATTATAATTTGTATGAAGGTTGCAGCAAATAAGTCTAAAATGTTATTTACTGCAGTGGTTCTATTTATATCCGTGCACGACATACATGCACATTTTCAAAATCTTCACTTAGAGCAGTAGACAGTGTCGTACCTATAATATTCTTTTCAATAAATGTATATAGGTACGTTATTATTTGTAATTATATTTCAATTTTCAAAGTTATAATTTATTCTAGAACTAAATAATTATGAAAAAATATGCATTTATTCCACAAAAAGTAAAATTGAATATTTAATTATTTTTTATGTCAAATTGTTACTTATTGTTATTATTATATTTATTATTGTGGCTTATAGACTTAAATGGTTATATTGGTATTCTATTCAGTCTCAAATTATTCTAGTGATTACCATACGCACATTTATTCACTAAATAATTTTTAGTGTTAAAATTTAATTTCAATTTTTTTATCCAAAAAAAATTATTTCTAATTATAAATAATTATTTCTTTCATGACATTTGTATTGCGTACCACCTGTGACCTGATATGAACCGCTGACATACCAAACTTATTCTAGTTAAGCCTCTCATACGTAAAAATGTATTCTCCCATCAACACCTCTAACGCAAAATCCTGACTGTATGCCACTGCTATATTATGACACCTGCCGTTTACTAACGAGGACGTGACTATTTGTAATTTTTATGTTAAATTCTTTATCTGCTATGTGATGTATTATACGTATATATTATTATATTATTATAATACGTAGGTACGCATTGTACGTGTACATGTCGCACCAGGGGCGGACTGGCTATTTTTGGCCCGGGGTGCAAAATTAATTAGGGGCCCGTAATTTTTTTTCAAACCTACCTATATTAGGAAAGAGCCCTTTTTTTTATAAGTAAATATAAAAAAAAAATAAGAATAACATGTTGTTTATTTGTAGAGATGTTGAAGTATGTTATTTTATTTTGTATAATACCGTATTATACCAGTATTATACCGTATACTGACTGTGGTAATCGGGGGCCCGGATCATAAATACAAACGGGGGCCCGGGGTGCTACTTGGAGTATAGCACCCTGGGCCAGTCCGCCCCTGTGTCGCACAATTCCGTTGTTAGCCATGTAGCAAGGTAGGTACCTACGTAGGTATATAATAGATAGCAAAATAAACTATACATAAATCAAATCTATAGGCTATTGCTAATTGAGTCTTTTAGATCATTCGGTAAAAACATCAACTTCTTGACCCGTCTTATTATTACCTATAGACAATGGTATTTTTTCACATTATTATGCAGTATTATTGTTAAAAAATAAATTTTAATGACTACTTCCAATTTCATACAATGTTTACTATAGTTCCTCATCATTAGATAAGATATTACAATAGGTAGGTACTTATCTAAAAAGTTGTGTACAGTAAAATAAATTGTAATGTAATAATTATCGATATACCCACCTGGTATTTCATCCTTATGCCGTTTTCTTTTTGTTAATAAATAAGCCTGCAGCCATTCCCATGGGAATTCGATATCCTAAAAAATCTAAACATTTTTTTTTTTTTTTATCAAACAAATTTTGAAACAAAAAAATATTTTTTAATAAATTTAATAAAAAGTTTGCAAGGATTGTACAATTTCAAGTCGTCTACGTGGACTTTTAATTTGATAAAAGAATTATTCTTATTTAATATTCGTAGTCTCGACTTAAACGTTGTTGGTACAAATCCGCGAGTTTGGAAAATTACGATTAATAATATCATATTAATTAAAAACCTTTTAAGTACGTTACTAAATTACCTTTTTAAAATAGAATTTAAAAACACCGGTGTTAGATATTCTAAAATATGACTTAAAAATTGAAAATAATTACCTTAAATTTCAAAATTGTCAATTAAATATTAATGCAAAATAAAAACTTATTATTCTGCCTCAAAAATACATGAAACGTATGAATATTGTATGTTAATATATTTTATAAAACGAGTATCTCGTAACTAGCTTTGAAAACAATGCAAAGTGCATTGAGATTGAGCCCTGATTATAAACTTATAAATGTGTACAATAAACTATGCCAACTAGTTACTTGTCATTTTGTTTAAACGGTAATTACGATAAATTATAAGTTTATTAGTACTTCTTACTTCTTTGTAAGTACTCATTCGATTTTTCTCAATTCAGAGTCACGGACTTCTATAGTTACCAAGTATACCTTTTTTTTTGTGTTATTGTATGTAGTTAATACACTATATAATCGTACGTCTGTACTGTGTAAGTATAAATGTATACTATTATAGTATACTCACTCAGTGTAAAAGTCTGTGTTTAAACTCATACTTATTTCTTCAATCATAATATAATTTATAGTTATTAAATTAATAGAATGTCTAACTCACTGTATTCAGTATTCACACTGTGTCATTGTAAGTATAACAACATTTTTATTCACACGCATTTCAATTAAACTTTAAAAAAAAAATTAACAATTTGTTTAGTATGCATTTATTTTATATGTACGTATTTTATGTACTAATTTTATAATAATATAAAATCAAAGATATTATTATATTACCTATTATATTATTATTAAGCTTTGTTGTTGTTGTTGTTGTTGCTGTTGCCATTGCTATGTTAAGTGTATTTAATTATTTGACGCTTAAAATAATTAACATACCATATTTTTTAATGTTTACCTTTTAACTACTTTTATTTACTTATTTTTGTCTTTTCTTCAAAAATAAAATAAAATATGATAAATAATATATTATGTACAATTTTATCAATAATAATATTATATATTTAATATTTTGCGGTTTGCTTTTAATGATAAAAATGTAATTTAATATTGTGTAATAGGAAATGCATATAAGTAGAAATGTACAGTATTAACTATTAGGTATAAACTATCTGTTTGAACATATATTACTACATAAAACCACAAATTCAGATGTTTTTTTTTTATTGTATTATATACCTATTTATATAATTATATTACAAAAGTCAAAAGTTAAATTTAATTATAATGATGATAACTGGTTTGCATTTTATGTCTTTTATTCAAAAATTAAAATACTTTATAGATAATAGTTTATTTACAATGTTACATAATATTACATTTTAGATAGGTACTTAATTAATGAATATCCAATTTTTGTTTTTTCGGTAAAGAACCAAAAGCTGAGATAATTGTTCCCTTTGTACCTGTTACAGATGTTGTAAGATCCCATTTACTTTTCTTGTCATCTTGTTTATGGGAACTTGAAACATTGATTGATGAAGTCTTTTTCGTACCAGACACAACTTCAACCTATAATTAAAATCAGTAACATATTAAAAATGATCTAAATTTAACAAGTACACAGAACTTACTTTAGTTTTTTCCTTTCTTTCTTTCTGCCTCTTTTCCATATCTTCTTTCTGCAAGCGACCCAATTCTTCATAAAATGATTCTTTACCCCATCTTAATGGATCATATAGGTGTGGTGGATAATTGGTGCCTAATTCATTAATATTACAAAACTGTAAAAGTTTTTCGTATATGCTAGGGTTTCGAAAATCTTTCCTTTTTTGGATCAAAAAATTCATATCCATGCCATCTTTTTCCATTTTTTCATGTAATCGAGTAATTTTATCTTGGAGTTCTTTAGAGCATCTACCATGAGGTTCAGGCGGTAAAATATCTTCTTCGTCTACATCTGAACGTCTGTCTATTTCCTCATCTGACATCACAATATCGTGATCTTCAAAATATGATACAAGATTAGTTTTTTTGTCATCATCTGGATTAGTTACAGCTGGAGCCGAATTCGGTATTTGTAATTGAGGACTGGGTACATGTTCTTGCTGAGGTACATTTGAAATAGACACTTCTTCAATATGTCTGCGTTGGCTAGGTGTAGTACCTTCATCTTCAGAGTCAGTATAATTAGCAGTTAATGATGCAAGAGCCGACATTCTTTTATTGATTGAATTCTTACTATAAACAAAAAAATATTAAACAATTGAAATTGCAAAATTTAATAACTAGTTAACTGAATATTAAGCTTTTAATAAATTTGTTATTTACACATTTATGAAAAATTTTAGTATTTAATCTAGAAGTTATCAGTGATATATATTTTAGCATTTAAAGAATAAATATAATAACAACTATAGTAGGTATTCATGCTATAACACTCACTCTCTTCTACTAAATTTCCTATCTATAAAATAGAATGGCACAAAATAAATACGTTTTTTAAAAACTTTTAACAGAAAACAAGGATAAAGAAATTTGTAACTTTTATATACTATTATTTTACTATGGGCATTTAAATTATGATCTACCAACAATTACCTAAGAAGTTAATGCTTAAGCATTGAAAAAGAAAACATTATATTGTTTTACTATTTACATAATGTGTCGACTCATAACCATAGCTGTAGAACACAACCATGATCATAAACATGGACCCTCGCAAATCCAATATTTAATCTTAGACTGACAAGAGTACCAAGTAATCAAGGTAAGATTCAATCTTGAAAAACATTAATTATGTTTAGGAAAATAAAGTTAATAAAAGAGAAGGCTTTTGTTACTTTTGTTTTTTGATCACTAATGGGTGCATCGCAAATAAAAGGAAAAAAAAACATTGATACATTTTGATTTAAATGTCCCTAAAAATGTTTGATTTCAGCGAACCTTGATATTTTTTTGTAGATAATGCTTTTGAATGAAAGACCTCATGTAAAAGTATCCATTTAGGGATTTACTGAATGAATAATCAGTGTCATTGACCACAATGGTGTACCCAGGAGAATATGAAAATCAAAATAGTCAAAATATGTGAGAAATAAAGGAATTATTACTTTAGAGTAGTCATCAAATCTATGATTAAAGCTGAATAAACTGTTTAGTTTTACCTGCTGAAAGGTGAAATATCTGGAGGTTTGAACTTTTAAAGTAGTAATGTAGTATATAATTGTTGTTTTCAGAGGTTGTCTATTTTTTTATTATTCACTACCTACCACGGCCTATTAAATCTTAGTCCATGCAACCTACTCAGTACTCAGTACTCACTATGAAAAAATTGCCAGAATTGAAAATATACAACTCAGATACTAGATAGTCCACATATCACTATTTACTATATCAATAATTGTAACTTGTAAGTTACCTAACCTAATCACAGAATAAATTATTCTGTGGCATAGATCACGGTTAAAGATAATAATATACTTTTAATTTATTTATTTATACCTTTAATCGTGGATAGAATTCAAATTTCAAAATGTCAAAATCTCAGGACATCAACAAGTAAATACCACAACAAAATATAATATTACAATCACAGAATAACCCGATAGATCACTAAAAAGTAAATACTCAAAATTCGGTGAAACAATTTTCGGCAATCAGTGTAGACAGAATTCAAATAGCTATAGCATTAAAAGTGCTCTTTTGCTGCTGAAACTGATTCTACACATTTTTATGTTATCATTGTAAGCAAACGAGATAAATGAAAGGTCTATAATCAAAGTTAACAACCACGGTTATCTACATTCTGTGGCTGAATTATCGAAGGCACGGTTATTTTATTTGTTATTACAAATTCACAATCATAGATAATAATATTATCTATGTTCACAATAATATCCTATTTTATAATTATAATAATTATTTAATGTCCATCTTAAATATTATATTATTAAACATCAAATCATAGAATATAGAATCATATTGCTTGTGCACTGTTTTGAGTTTTTTGTACTAATTTGACTTAAAGGTAATATTAAATTACTACACAGTACACATTCAACCGATGTTATAAACTTGTTAATTTATGTGTAATAGATACATTGTTAACTCATTGTGATGGCTATCAATACATCAGTTGTACTTGTAAATGCTGGCCTAGAAGCATTGTTGAGATTTGTTGGTGATTTGGATTTTGAGTTGTCAGAGGTACCGACTGCTTTAATAGCTGGATCTATTGTTGGGGCATGTAGTTTTATTGGAGGTCTTATAGGTGGAAGAACTGGACTTTTAGTTGGTGAGTACTAAATAGATCTAACGTTAGATACCATAATGTAGTAGGATTTTTAGTTCTAAACATATAAATATAGGAACCTAACTATGTACTGATTACTAAGGTGTATTGCATTTATTTTTGATATCAAAATTGAAGGTCTTAACACACATAACTACCTAAAGTAATAAATAATTAATTAAATTTTTAGTTGATTTTAATATTTAATTTTAAACATTTTTTGGAAAAATCGAATCAATAACATAGGTAACCATTTCAAAAATTAAATCTCACAAAAAAAGTTGTCGTACTTTTAGTTTATTGAATAGAAATTGTTTAATGGATTACAATTGAAAAAAACATTTTTAAAATATTAATCTGTCTTGGAGAGGCACATTTTACATGGACACATATTATCATATACGCGCCTTTTTAGTTTACATTAATTAAGTTCATACCAGGGGCGGATCCAGAGTTAGGAAACTGTGGCTCAGGACATTTCAATGGGCCACTTATTAAAACCAGATTAGAAATCTATAATTGTGTACTAGGTATATAAAACAAAACAATTTCATTTATACTGTATGTGTGATTATTTGGGGGTCCAAGTGTCTGACTACCCAAGACCTGAAAAGAGGCCAATTTGATCAGCAAATATTAACTGTGGGTCAGCTGACCTACTGAACCCCCCCTAGATCCGCCCCTGGTTCATACGCGCCATACCGAAGATGGAAACGAGTCCATATTGTATGAACATAACCAATGTAATTGAAAACGCTCGCATACAATACGTTGTGTATGATACGCACCTATGTGAAACCGCCCTTAGAAGATGAGACAATGTAATAGGAATATACTTTATAATAATATTATTATTATTACTACTTATTACTACCACAGATTAAATTTATTTAATCTGTGTTACTACCGTTATCCATTACAATATATACATTTATTACAATAACTATAAAATATGAATGTATTACCAATTTTTAAAGATTTCTTATTTCTTATTTAATATTAATAAATATGTTTTAATTATTATATCTTTTTTTGTACCAAATATGTTGCACCTTTCAAGTTCCACAGAATGAATCACCAAGCATCCCCACTTTTTTCATTAAATAATGCATTTATTTAAATTTGATTTTTGTAATTAGGTATTAAATATACTCAAAGACCATATTTTCAAATTCTTGAGATTACTAAAAGAGTATGCTGTCAAGCCCGGATTAAGGGGGGGGGGGGGCATGGCCCTTGATAGTTAGAATTTATTTAGGGGCCTCTAATATGTCCATTACTCTTTTTGTTAAAGGCTATGTAACACTAAATAAATCACCTAAAAAAAAATCGATGATTAATTAGCTAGGAAAAAAGCTTGTAAATTATAATTTATAATTAATAAAGTGATACATTATTTATTATTTATTACTATATGCCTATCTACCGGGTGATTCTTTTTAGTTTGAAAGTTTAGATGAGCGGAGAAGTAGTCAAACATTTCGCGGGGTAACCCCGTACCACTCCACTCCGCTCATCTAAACTTTGAATATTTATAACTCATAAACTACTCGCCCCAAATTCAGTTTTCATGTATCAAAATACTAAGAAAAATATTCTGCTTTGGAATATAAAATTAAAACCCTATATTGTCATTCAAAAAAGTTAAAAACTTAAAAAATTATAGGGATAAAAAATATTTAAAAATATAATTTTTTAAGAAAAACGTTGTTTTATAAGTGACTTGAAAGTATGTAAAAAAATATTTTCAAATAATATTTACACTTTGAAATAATGAGTGTTGTTTGATAAAAGAATCACCTGGTATATACCTAATATCCTTATATTATATTTATTATATTATCAGGTACCTAATATTAAATAATATACAATGTGTTCCAGGGTGAAGTGACCGGCCAACATCATATGAAAGTATACCAAAAATAATGAAGAAATACTCTTTAAAGATTGAATCTAGCTTATATATTTTTTTAGTTATGGGCAATTAACTTTTTTTTTATCAAAACCATGCGTATCACGCATTTGTTTATGTATTTTCAAAACTTTTCAACATTTTAACGTAATTTTATTTTAATTTTAGAGCTATTTAATTGTCCTATCAACTGACATACAAAATTAAACCAGGAATGTGCTAATTATTTTTATTAAATTCAAAAAATAGAAAAAAGTTGGCAAAAATTAGTATTTTTAAGGAAATTGTGCGTTATTCCAAATAATTTATTATTAACTATGAGTTTTTGTTTTTTGTATTATGACAACTGAAATTTACCTAATAGTATAAAATTAAACGGTTGATGAGCAATTAAAGGACTCAATCCTAAGAAAACTAAGATTGTGACGATTAATAGGAATATATTATGAAAACCAAACTTTCAAAGTATTCTAGGTACCTATAATCATGTATTATTCAATATAATTCAGTATAATTCAGCAGAACAATACAAAAAACAAAATCCCATAATAAGTAATAAATTATTTGGAATTATACACGATTTCCTGAAAATACTTAAACAAATGCGTGATATGTATCATTTTGATAAAAAAAGTTAATTGCCAATAACTTAAAAAATAAAAAAGTTAGACTCAATCTTTAAAGGGTATTTCTTCATCATTTTTGGTAGGTATACCTTCATATATGACGTCAGCTGGTCACTTCACCCCGGAGCACATTATATACATTAATATTTTTTTTTTTCATACAGGGGTCTCATTTAAAACTTTGGCCCCTGGGCCTCAAAATGTCTTAATCCGAGCTTGTGTGCTGTGGTAATACAAATGAGAATTCCCTTTTTTTTCTGTAAATTATTCAGTTGATAATATTAAAAACAAATTTGATGTACTTAATTCAAAATTTCAAAACTTGTAGTTTTTTAGTTATTAAAATGTTTGTACTAAGGGTAATAGTCCTTAAAAATGATTTTACAAAAATATAAAATGCATGTAATATTGGATCCATATGGGTGCGCAGACATTTCTAACTGGGTAGTGGGTACTGAGTTGTCATACATAATTACTATATATAACACATTAACACACACACATACCTATATATTATATTCTTATTCATGCCTAACTGCCTAAGTTTAATAACCAATTTGCATGGGGTAACTTCATTTAACTACATTTTCCATAGTAAAAATAAAAATATTGATTATCTTGATAACATTGAATACTGGGGAGGGCGGAATGTTTGCAGAGTAGTCAAGTGCCTGCCATGACTACCCCGTGCGCACGCTTATGATCAGATCTAGTATTTGTTATACTTGGACTATTTTTATAAATACCTATTATAAAATTTTAAAATTTCCAAAGCTCCATTTTCTTCCAAATCCATTATCCTGGACCTATTATCCTTAGTTCAGAAAGTTCAGAAAAAATGGAGGTGGATATGCATGGTGAATCATTCTGTATATTGTTTTGCCAATTTTTGTTATTTCAGGCGGAGGTATTGGATACCAGATTAACAATTTGTTGATACCAAGAATTAGAAATGTTGGAAACATGTTACGGGAGTTAGCTACAGATCATCTTCGGAGTTTGTTTGATTTACTGATTAGTGGAATTCAAAATACGGTTTCTTCTGTACTGGGTCAAATGGTAAATCGAAATCTATACCTAACAGATCTTTTAGAAAGGTATGGTGGTAATTCTGATGTTCGGATGAATATGATTCAAACTCTTATCAATTTCTTCAATGGTATTCATGGTGGTACTTTCCGCCAAGTCACACCATAATAATAATAACTATAATGTGTATCATTGTTTGCCTCAGCTAACTTACTTAATATTTACATTTTTATTTTAAAACATAATCAATAATCAAACCCAATTTGTACGCATTTTTTGTAACAAAATTAATGAATAATAAAGATTCAAAATATTTTTTACTAATAAATGTTAATGTTTTTATTTCATGAAATAAGTTAATGACTTAATTTAAGTTATTAACCAATTATAAACAATTGAATTAACATATTTTATCATTCACCGCAACGACATTTTGACTGTTTTAAACCTTAACTTTTCAGTTTTCGAGTTTTGACAATTTCGTTTTTGGTCCATGCGTTATTATTAATTTTATAATTTTCTAGTTTAAGTGTTATTTTAGTTTGAGTATTTGATATACTATATACAATTACTTACTTTTATTAATAATGCCTAAAAATCAGTATCAGTGTTCAGTGTAGGGATGTAGAGAAAAGTGTAAGTTAATTTATTTATCTATTTAGAGGTATATTTGTCTATGGCTGTACTGCTGTATAGCTCGGACTAAGATATAGTATATACAGGACGGGACACGATACATATTTGATGTATATCTTTTACAAATAGTTTTAATTAATATTTTTTGGTCCCTTTTAATATTTTCTTTTTTTTATAAAAAGTAATTCTTCAATTGATAAATTGAATAATGCAGTTATATGCTTTGTAAAAGGGTACAATAAATTACAATCATTGTATTCCTTCATATTGATTAAGGTATTTATTATTAAATATTAACATATTATCTATGTTGAAAGAAGCACTATTCTCAGATTTGTTACTGGATGCCAATTTTTCAATACAAGCCTTATGAGTTAATTGAGAACAAACCCAACCTGTTATATATGGTACACCATTTGCTGTTTCGTTATCCATAAGAATGTTAATATTCATATTGCTAAGAAAATCTTCATAATTGTTGGAAAAATCAAAATCACTGTCAGCCAACTTATGCAATATTGTACTTTATTCTTTACTCTTAGGTGTTTGGATAATGCTAAAAACTTTTATGCATCTTTTTCACAATTTGCATTATTAGATGGATTCATTTATTTAAAATGGTGACATCAACAGGATGAAAAAAAAACATAATAGTAAATTATAAGATAAAAACAAAAGTCGACCAAGAAAAAAAGCACTTAAACCAACATAATGCATAACATACCAATATACCATTACACAAAACCAAGATCGTGGACAAAACTAATATATAATTATATAACAATTATATTTATGCAATTATGTAACATTTATCCACAAAACATTCACAATACACATTTATAAATAATAATTTAAATGATTATTTTAATAGCAATTTACAAATGTCTGAGTAAATAATTTTTTTCTCTTGTACATACATTTTAATACAATATTACAAAAAAATACAACACAAACCAGTCCCAGACCGGAAATGAAACATCTTATAAATATTCAAACCTGCTTTAGATTCATCCATAATATTATGTTCATATTTTGGTAACATATTTGCTAAATTTTATGTTGATGCATCTAGGTCTGATCCAAAAAGTGATCGTTTTACTGGATTCTTATGCATCTTCCATTCTTCAGTTAAAAATTATTTCCCTCGGAAACTTTTGTGGTAATGTTTTTTTTTTGAACTTGTGAGTTTTTTAGCTGTTAAACAATCAAATTTTTTAAACATAGAAAATACTGGACTCTGTATTTGATTTTTTTTCATTCTATTTTCAAAAATATTATTGAAATTTAATTTTAAACCTAAAAAACAATTGTTTGTTATTTATAGTAGAAATTCGCTAGACTAAACCGGTGTGAAAAATAATGCACCGGGATTTTTGGACCATATCATTTACATGGTTCATTATCCCGGTGCGGGATTATGTGGGATAATTTTAAACCGGTTTAATCTAGCGAATTTCTATATAGTAGTTAGGTATAAGTAGGTATATATTTTATAATCAAATGTATCAAACCCTTACTTTTCAACAATGGTTTAGCTAAAGGAGGAGATGTAACTGGTAAATTTAATGAAGGTACTACACCATATTTCAATCTAAAAAAATATTCATAAACAAAACATTTATAATATAAATTATAATACTAATAGGTATGTATAACTTACAATCTTCTACTAGAACCCCTGTTCGGTACAAAATCTTCTGGTTTAAAATGGTTTGAACAAATACTATAATTTAAACTCAGATGTAAATGTCCAAAAGTTCTCATAACTTCATTTATTCTTGAATTGTTTGCAAACTTAACCCATTTTTGAGAACTGTAATTTGTAATATTATAAACAATAACAATTCTAGTGTATTATGATTTGAGAGTGATTTTTATAATAAACAGATGCTTACATATGAACGTCTTTTGGAAATGAATGAAAAGACAATCTCTGTTGACCACTTAAATCATTTTTACAATGATTTATAGCGCATACTTTTTTTGACACCATTTTTAAGCAGTTAAAAGTAATACAACTATACAAGTAATTACTATGCCGTTAACTTATGAATTTTGTTAATTGATAACAAATTAACAGTGTACGTAATATACTTAATATTATATTGTAATATACTAATATGAATATATTACGTACGATTGTACGAATGTATTATTATTGATATTCAAACTTCAAAAATGGTGGGAAGAATCATCATATTTTAAGGAGTAAAGTTGGGCAATTTAATATCAATCTCTAGGGAATTGATAAGACTGGTCGCCAGGTTTTACAGTGTCCTGTATTGTCGTACAAGGTAATTGTGGATATTGAATTAGAACTACACATCATACAAATTTCTAGTTCCATAAGTATCCACTAAGACAGCGCTAGTAATGCTAAAAGGAAAATATCCCCGCCGAATTCCACCTAGGGATGCGCAAACCGATGTCAAGATCGATATATCGCTATATCGATATATCGATTTTTACAATATCGATAATCGATAATATTCCTCTAAAATCAACGATATATCGATATTGTTATCAATATTGTTCTTATCAAAATTGTTATCATAAATATAATTTTATCATCAATTATAATAATTAATTGTAACCAAAATTCGGCAGACGACATTAGGCGTCTTAAAGGCACATTAGCCATATAGTTGGTGGTGGCGTGACATAATATTATAATTATATAATTATAATATGAAAATCTAATCAAATTCAAAATAATTACAACGAATATGAGACTTAGTATAAAATATATCAGAACAAAAATATCGATATGTAAAAAATATCGAAAATGAAATATCGATATGAAAATATCGATATATTTTCTCAAAATATCGATATTTCGATATTATCGATATATTTTGCGCATCCCTAAGTCTCCACCTGTTGTGTAATATTTCGTGGTCAAGTCCCCCCCACACCCTCTTACCATGTCGTGTCAAGTATATTATCTTATTCATTATTATTATATATTATTATATTGTGTCTAGTTCACGGTCTTATATACCGTCTAACCGTGGTCTAGTTTATAGTTATGTTATCTCAGTTACCAAGGGAATAAGAATGCACATTGAAATGCTCATTGACTAATCTCATATTCTCATGTAGACATATATTATAAAAACTTTAAAATATGTAACTTTCTTGTAACGTGGAGTTAATTATTTCCGCATTTATTAGTACTATTACAAAAAAAGGTGGATACCGCTCTGCCGTACAGTAGATTACAAGTGCCAAGTGGGTAACTGTAATGAATGATAGTTTATGCATAAATCCTATTCACAAAATTATAGACCTGTATAGTATTATAACATTGATTATACTGATTTATATAGTATATAATAAATTATTATAAAAAGTTACTTTTTTAAAAATAATATTTTACATTTGATTAGTTCACGGTACGTGCATACTACATTGGTCATTGCTTCATATTCACTTGGTAGTTGGTACACTGATGACAAAATGGCTCAATAGCGTTTGTTTCACTTTTTTAAAGTAAGTAACTTGTTAATATTACCGTCTATGTCCTATTATACATACCCATATAAAGTTTGTAATTTTGCGTGTATGGATCCATAATTTCCCTAGTGTGCTCGTGATAGGACCATACGGGAAATAGATAAATAATACATTTTGATTGGCTTCCTATGCCATGGAGGTCTAGTGACATCTCTGTCAACTACAGTTTCATTATTTTGTAGTAACAATTAGGCTACCAATGCAATATGTTTATAGTGAATACAGAATAGTATAAAAAACCATCATTGTGTTCAAAGAATAATTAATATTATGTACTTAGGTGTATAGACATATAAAATACAACATTATTTGTTCATCCAGATGAAAGTTTGTACACTACAAAATCTGTACTAGAAAATATAACGAAGATATACACATTTGTGTTAATTTAACAAGTGGGAAAACTGTGAAATGCGATTTATATGATGATACAAGTTCCTAATATTGTGTAGAATAGAAATCATAGAAAAGTAAATATCAAGTTATAAAAGATATCTTTAGATTTAAGATTAATTATGGGCAGAATTAGTCCTCGTCTTAGATCATATATTATGATCTAAAGTCCTTGTAAATCGACCGTATCATGGTAAAATCTTTATTTGTCTATGGGATCTATAGCCTTTTTAGAATTAACATGCAATGTCATATAGGTAAAAGGTATTTTTTTTATTTACAATGTGTGATATATTAAATTGCATAATTAAGGTTGAACTATTATCTATGTTATAGGTAAATCAATTATACAAGGATATTGAGTACCAAGTCAGGTAAACATACCTTTTTGGATAAATTGTGCCTAGGACACAATTTGTGTTACTTTTTCCCCGACAGCTAATATTTATAAGTTCTTATTTATCCTTACATATGACTGCTGATAAAAAGAAACAGTCAATTACAATTTATGAAATAATTACTAATTACCGACATAGTATATTGTTTAAAAATAATATTATACTATAATTACTTATCAATTTAAAAATTTGTTTAATTCATAATATTTTTATTGAATGTACATAATATCACAAAAAAATATTCAAAATATAATGTTTATATGAAATATTTAGTTATAATATTATTACCTTTTAAGTATTAGGTAATGAAATACTAATTATTGCATACAAAATAAAAATTTATTTATAAAATTGATTATCAGATTAGAAATCACTAAAAAAAAGAAATAATAAATAATTTAACTTGGAATGTAATTTGTGCCACCTTTATTTTAAGATAAGACTAGGAACCAATCGAGGGATTAGTTATTAGTATGCAATTTTAATGGTGTTATGTCCATAAAAAATATGGAAGCCAAACAGACTTTATATGGTCCAAGTGATCAAAAACCAGTTATAAAATTCAATGGATGTGAACCAACAAACCTAAGAAATAGCTCTCACGTAGTTGGAGTATTTGAAGTGTTACAATTGTTACGGAAGTATGTTTTTAGTGATTTTAGCTCAATAAAAATTCTATTTGCAAAATAAATAACAAATTTTTGTTTTTAGAGAAGGAGTTTTATGTGATATTAGGATTGAAACTGATGATGGAACAATCATACTTGGACATAAAGTTGTTTTAGTATCTGCTAGTCCATATTTCCGTTCAATGTTCACAAGTTTTGAGGAAAGCAAAAAAGAACTGATACATATAAAAGAGTTGGATTCAACCACATTCCAAAGCTTGATTGACTATATTTATACTGGTGAAATTGTCATAACTGGAGAAAATATACATGTATAAAGAAAAATTTGATTTATTATGCAGAGCTACATAGTTCCATAAAATTGATTTAAATGTGTTATTATTAACAGGTGTTGCTACCAGCTGCAAATTTCTTACAGTTAGATTTTGTAGTAGGCGGATGTGTTGAATTTTTACAAAAACAAATTGTTTCTTCGAATTGTCTTGGTATCAAAGCATTTGCTGGCTTATATAACTGTGTGGAATTGTTGACAAATTCTGAAGCATACATTAAAAAACATTTTGTGTATGATAATATATTTAATTGTACTTTACAGGTTTCATCAGTAAATTTTATAAATATATGATTATTCTTTTCAGAGAAGTGATTAAATATGACGAGTTTTTATCTTTATCTTCCGAGGAAGTGATTAAACTAATCTCTTGTAATGATCTTACTGCTCCGTTTGAAGAAAAAGTAAGAGAACTCAAATAATAACTGTCCTGTTTTAATATTGTGAATAAATATCAAGTTGCTTAAATATGAATAAATAAAAAAATCTGTTACAGCAGCAGTTTGAATGTAGTATATATTATTTTAATCGCATTTTTACAAACACAATTAATAGATGGACTATTTTCTTGTAGCTGGATATGTGATAAACTCAAATAATGATTTTAATATCTGCTTAGTAAAATAATTATTGACGGTTAATTAAATTGAGCTTATAAATCAAATCCAAGGTTATAGGTGACTAGGCCTCATTGCTTCATTTTGGAGATATTAGGTTGATATTACAGTGTTCAATCTCAAACACCTACATATGTGTAAAAGGAAACCAAGATCTGTATACAAAATAAGAAACCTTGTGATACATAATTGTATTATTTATGAGATATGGCAATTTTTCTTCAAATTTTGAGTGAAGCAATAAATATTTTTTGGGGTGGACGAAATACTGATATAACAAACCAGAAAAATAAATTTGAGGCTCTGATCTTATATAAAAAATTACTTTTTCTTATATTAATTAAATTGTATTTATTTGTTTATTGTAGGTATATGAATGTGTTATTGATTGGATAAAATATGAATTGGAATGTAGAAAAGATTTTTTACCCGATCTGATGGAACATGTACGTTTACCATTAGCTTCAAAACAGTATATATTAGAAAACGTAGTTGATGAACCTCTTCTTAAACATAGTCCTAAATGTATGTTATTTACTTAAATATGTCTTGTATTATAAGTTGAAATTATAAATTATCATAATATTTTTAGGTAAAGATTATATATTTGAAGTGTTACATTTTTATGTACTTAAGTCAGTACAGCCTTTTACTATTCTACAAAACATTCGGAGTAAGACAAGACAACCGAGTGGTTTACAAAAAGTACGATTCTGTTTTAGTTAATTTTTTTTATAATTGCTTTATTAATTAAATTTCATCAGGTTGTTCTAGTGTTTAGTTGGTGTAAATCTTCAAATAGGTGTAATACATATTGG
Source organism: Acyrthosiphon pisum (assembly GCF_005508785.2). Classification (NCBI taxonomy): domain Eukaryota; kingdom Metazoa; phylum Arthropoda; class Insecta; order Hemiptera; family Aphididae; genus Acyrthosiphon; species Acyrthosiphon pisum. The sequence goes on along the minus strand of NC_042494.1, from coordinate 48,799,869 downwards.
TATGATCCAGCAACTAACATATGGATGATTGGACCACAAATAAGTAAATGCCGCGAGACAGCTGGTTTTAATGTAATAAAAGATCAATTTGTGATTGCTGTGGGTGGTATTAATAACTCAAGTTCTCAGTCTGTTGAAATTCTTAATTTATCTTCACAATCACCGTGTTGGGAACCGATAGTTGACATGTTAATTAGTCGAAAAGATTTAGGAGTTGGTGTGTTAGATGGTTGTATTTATGCCGTAAGTTATATCATCATGGCTTATTGTACATTTGAATATATTATATTATATTATATTTAATGCTAGGTTGGCGGATCTGATGGTACAAGTGTTTTAAATAATGCAGAAGTTTTTTGTATTCAAGAATGGCAAATGATATCAAGTATGACTAGTAAGAGAAGTCGGTTTGGTGTTGGAGTACTCAATAACCTCTTATATGCGGTAAATAATTATTTAATTTTTTACTGGTAATTTATAATTTAATTAATTTCTGTAGGTAGGAGGTTTTGATGGTATATCACGTTTGAAATCTGTTGAATGTTATGATCCCAGACTTAACAAATGGGCACCGGTTGCAGAAATGTCTGTATGTCGCAGTGGAGTTAGTGTAGAAGTATTGGACGGTGTAATGTATGCTATTGGTGGCACTACTGGGTCAATTATTCACAAAAGTTGTGAGGCCTATCGACCAAATGCTGGAGTTTGGACGTCTATTGCTGACATGCATTTGTGTCGAGTCTTTGCTGGTGATTAAAATAAATAAAATTCTTAAGAAAATGTATGTAAAAATGTATTGAATTTAAATTGTTTTTTTGATACAGGAGTATTTGCATTTAATGGTTTATTGTATGTTATGGGTGGAATACATGGATGTTGTACTTTGGATTCTGTAGAGATTTACAATCCCAACACAAATACCTGGTCAATCAAAACATTTTCTACAAGTTTTAGCCAAATTTATGGTGCAGTAGTAGTTCATAGTCCTCGCATATTTTAGCTAACTTAGATTGTAGAAATATACATGGAATATAATATTTTATATTATTATAGAAATTTAAAATCTTCTGTATGTTTGATTGAATGGGATATATTATATAATTTAAATTGACTATTTTTGTATTAAATTAGAAGCTGTGAAAATTATTAAATTATATTATATAAACTAAATATTTTATTTACAATACAATTCTTGCAACTAACAACTCATAGGCTAACCTGTAAATATTTCTATCAATAATTGGATAATCAAATCAAAAGTTATATTTACCAATACAGGCTGAACCAGTGGCTCAACTATGGGAGGGGGGCTAGGTAGGCTTATAGGCTTAGCCCGCTCTAACTATAATGTAGCCCCCTCAAAAAATCACTTATTGATAAGCCCCATATGAGTTATTTTAAATTAATAGTATTGTTGGGGGGGTTTTAGCTCTCCATAATTTTAACCCTAGTTGCGCCTATTGGTTTCAATATTTAAAAAAGGTGGGTAAGTGGATGTCGCTCTGCTGTACAGTAGGTTACAAGTGGGTCACTGTATAATGGATAGTATTAAATTTGAATTCAATGATATAATATCACTGTATAAGAAAAACGATTCTGAGCGGATACGGTTTGTCAGTCTAGGTATTAGACATACCTATTATAGGTATACTTATATAAAGTATTAAAAAAAAATTGACCTAAAATAGGTACCTATTAATAATAAATTCCAAATTAATCATATCACAATATCCATCAGGTAACGAGTTATACATCAACAACAAATCGTGGTACTATCATAGATATATAATAGTATACTTTAGAAGTTTCAAGTACCCACAAATAATATTATACAATCATTACAATCACAACAAAATAACTAAAATAGTTATCCTAGGTTTTAATA
>NC_042494.1:48792695-48797076 GCF_005508785.2 Acyrthosiphon pisum | reverse complement strand
ATACATTCATCGTTCCACTCAGAATCTAAAACGAATATAAATATATTATTTAGTTACTAAATTATGTCATAAAACAACTCAAGTTCATTGCCACCTTTTGATAAATATTTTACTAAATAACACAAAATAATAGGGAAAAATTATATTCAAACATAATTTTGCTTTAATAAAAAATAATAATTTATAACCTTTATAATCTTTCCCCATTTTGTCAACATTTTAGAATCCAAAAACCCCACAATTTTCAATTACTTAAAAATGTATATATTTTTAAATATTAAATATATTATTTATTGTTTAAACTTTAAGCATATTTTATAACTTAATTTGTTTACGAAAAAGCTAAGGAAATAATTAAATATGACAATATAACTGAATATACTCAATGGTTTTACATAGTATCTTGTATCTATATGTATAAATAAAAAAAAGCGGATAAGTGAATGTTGCTCTGCTGTACAGTAGGTTACAAGTGGGTCAATGGATTGTATTAAACTTGAATTCAATGATATAAATATATAATATTGTATAAGAAAAATGAAAAACAGATGGTTTGTCACAACAATTTTTTTATATTGTTACTATTATTTATTATAGCCTGTTAGACGTTAGTTGAATTAATATTATATAATTATAATTTTTTATTCATTGCTATGGTTATAAACAAAGCGTTAGAAATTTATTAATATCCCATTTTTGGCAATTTTTTGTAATTTGTCGTTAATTTTCCCCATGGCATTAAATAACTTGAGAAAATCGAAAAATGACCTCTCTAAAGTACCATCTTGATCCAATTCGCTAAAAGAGTAGTCACTATAATATAGTATGTTGAAATCGAAGTACTCTTTCTGGTAGAAATTTTGTATACAGGATTAAAAAAAAAAAATAAACACCATTGTAAAACTACTGGCTTCCTCGCTCCGCTCAGAATCTAAAATATTAACTATAGAACAGTAAATAAATAATAATGTGTTCAACGATGGTCGATGAATAAACAAAATCAAAATTAAGAAACAGTTCAATAGGAACTTACAATTACCTATAAATAATTAACAAAATATATTTTTAGGCTTACATATTTACAACAGTTTATGGTTTTGGTACAAAAATACTAATAAATAACATTTTCTGTTGATAAGCTGCTTCTTTTAGGTATGACGACCATAGACGGAGATCCTGCAAAATATTGAGTGGTTCAAATATCTGGTAGCAATTCGACCAGTGGGGCATAGGCGCAAATTGGGGGGGGCTTGTTGGTGCTAAGCCCCCCAAACTTAGCCTAGCCCCCCCTCCCCAAGTCAAAAGTTGAAATTGCGCCCATGCAGTGGGGGCATAGCCAGCGCCGGCGGGTGGTATTGCGGGGCCCGGGGCAAATTTTTTTCATGGGCCCTAGACATTTTTTTTTGCAAGTTCTATTACTTATAGGTACTTGTATGAAATTTTTTTCAACTTTACATAACTTACCTATAATTTTTTTTCATGTACTCAATTAAACAATGTATTAAGCGTTCACTCTTCATTCTTCAATATGTATTTATTTCTTAAAACATAAAACTACAAAAAAAAAGTGCACGCGAGCAGTGTTGAATTTATCTAAATAAATAAATAATTTAGTCATCATTATCTTTATCTAGATATAATGATATTTATCTCGGCTCAACACAGCACGTGGGGTCCGCGATCTACCGCAGTAATATACTGCTCGCATAATCACACAAACGTATCAACAACGACGCATTGCCGTGTCCAGCTAGTATTTAATAAAGAAAATAAATAAATATTTAAAACTTATCAATGTAGGTAAATACATGCAGTTGCTGGTGTCCGGCTGGTAACTGGTATACAGTTTACCTATTATAGTAATTGTAAATTGATACACGTGGCGTAGTGGCGAATTCCAGTCGTGGAATGAAATACAGATACCGACGATAATAATTATTATTATTAGAAATAATATTTGTTGCAAAGTAGTGAGCGATTTCCAAGAAATAATGATAAATGCGTATATAATCGCACCAGAATAAATTTGATTCCCTACCGTACGTCTATTTTCTATACTCAATACCACCTAATAGTGTATTCGTCTCTAATACTCCAATAACATAAACTATATTATAACCAGGATAAGAAAAACACACAGTTTAATGGAAATGATGTACACTTAATATATTCTTTACTCTATGGCACATAACCAATTAAATTGTTTCAGCGGATTATTTTGGACGTCGCCGTCGCACGTCAGCATTATAATTTATTTTTATTTTTTATTACCTTCATGAAAAACTCACAGGCCACAAGCAGCAACTGAAGACGGCCAGCCGAGACTTGTATTATGAACTTAAAAAACAAAATTATGAGCTTACAAATTATCAAATACCATACAAGGCGCGGGGCCCTGGGCAGATGCCCATTCTGCCCTGCCCTTCCGCCGGCGCTTTAAGCAACTAATGGATATTTCTTTTCGTGAGATTTCCACCATTCAAATGGGTATAAATTATATCTGAGCAGTGGCTATCCTAAATAATTTTGATACTGCGCCAAAGTATCACTTACATTATTTTCTTCATAACAATATAAAAAATTGATTACAACATAACTTATTTACGTTGAACCTTGTTTTAATTTTTCAATCCTTAGCTATAAAAGTCGAACATGTTCTACATTTTTAACTACAAAATCGTTTTTTAATTTGATACATTTTGTCAAAAATCAAAATTCGAACTATAAATGCAGAAATGCTTATAAAAAAAATTGTGTACCTACGTATTTTTCACGGTCTTTTTAGGCCTTTCACGGTCAAGACCGTGGTATTTTTAATATTTTTCTCACGAATTAAGATATACCTTAAGATTTTTCCATCAATGGTTATTCGTTTCTTCCAGGACATCTCTGAAGAAGAACTGCCCACGCCAATTTGGTTTTTGAGACGTTTATTATGGCCTTGTTATAAGCATGGTTTGGTTAGTTTAAGGTTAACGGCATGTCGTCATTCGTCTGAACTTGTCGATCGTGGTATTCAATATTTTACTTATGTGACGTGGTAGTCAATGCTTATTTCAGTATTTCACAATTTTACATTAATTCACTGTTCACACTTCATAATTTTAGTTTTGAGTGTAGTGTATTCACAATTTCACACTATATTAAAAATATTCATATAGGTGGTCTGTGACAGTACTTATAAGTGTCTAGTATTCCAGTGTCCGCGGCACCACACTAAAATTGTGACATTGTAATAAGTTGTAAGTATGTACCACCTAACAAGTCAGAAGTCTAGCTGCCTCCAGCAACCTACCCACATAGTTGTGTGTGATTCGTGAATTCCCTAAATACCATCCTTCGTCCCGCACCCAATCTCATGTAAATCCAATCTAAAATGATGTGTAATCTTGTCATGTTGAATAAATTGGTTTTGAGTGGACGTCAGCGCGTCATTATTGTTTTCTCCTTTGACCCTTCTGCAAACACTAAATTTATGTTTAGCAGAACCAACTTTGTTCTTAATTAATAATATATGGAGAGTGAATTCACCTATCATCAAACTTTAAGTTATATACATTACCTGTGTCACTATGTTTGCTTTTTTTACTATATTTTAATTTTTATGTAATTTATTAGCATCTTTAGCATCTATTAGCATCAACTCTACATTTTTTTATTGTCATGATATAAAAAACATTCCGTGTTAAATACATTTTTAGGAAGCGCGTCAAAATCAGGAAAAAAAATGATCAGGACAAATATTGATTAGGATTGTTTAACGACATGAACGATATATTATAGGAACCAAAAAAACATGAAACAGTATTTCATAGGAAAATTTATATGCAGAAAAATCAATTTCGGGATAAATAATTTTCAGAAAAAATAATTTCAGGAACAATTAAATTCGGGAATGCATCCAAATCAGGAAACATCAAAATCAGGGATAAAATTAATTAGAATTGTTTAATTACATGCAGTGTATATTAGACGAACGAAAAAAATCTGAAACAGTATTTCATAGGAAACTTCTTATGCAGGAAATTCAATTTTGGGTAAAATATTTTTCAGGAACCGTAAAAATCGGGATTTTATTTTTAGAAAAAATAGTGCCGAGAACTATCAAATTCAGAAATACATAAAAATCAAAAGAAAAAAATGATATGGGCTAAAAATGAATTAGGATTGTTTAATTATGAAGATACCTGCAATTTTCACAGAATGTTAAAATTATTTTATACACTATAAATACGAAGAAAATATTTTGTTTGGATGAAAAAACTGAAAAATTTAATAAAATGCTCTTCGTAATTTATTCTATTTATAATTTAAAAATTTAAGAGATGCATAGCTACGAATTTTTTTATCAGCATTTACGTTCAAATTTTGACAAATAAAT
>NC_042494.1:48790759-48792645 GCF_005508785.2 Acyrthosiphon pisum | reverse complement strand
TTTTTTAGAATACGTGTAAACATAATTTTTACAGGTGTGTCAAAATGATTATAATACACGTACAAAATAACAGGATGGTTACGCTTAAAGTCTAAAATGATTCTATAATTGCAGTTTTGTAATTATATTACAATCGGAGGCAATACTCTATATGAGTGGAAACAAGATATGAGTGTATGCCATCATAATATAATACACACCGGTCATCACCTTGGTTTTTTTTAATGTTTAATAATATAATATATAAATAACTGATTAAAACTATAGATTACCATACAAAATGATTTCTTGAACACAATTGAAATAGTTTTTTTAAATATTTGATTGCACATGATATTCCCCAAAATAATTCCACTCATGACTGAAATATATTTTATATTATTAGCTTTGATCTAAATTGTATTAATAATAGATTCAATACAGTTGAAGATTCAATATTTTATAAGCAAATATAGATTACAGAAGTTATAATAATGATAGGAGTTCATATCAATAGAAAAAACAATAGGTAATTATTGCTGTCGTAACATAAAAACCTAAAAGTACTAATTCTAAAAAGTAAGAAATCTGTCTTAAACTATCCTAGGTTTACGATTTTAGTGTTATAACTGAAACAGTAAATATAGAAGCAAAAATATTAATTACAATTTATTATGATTGGTTTATTAAGAAAAACAACACTTAATTCTATCGTAATAATAAGTCTATACGGCTAAACTCTAAAATGTAAAGAATAAGTTAAATATAATGTATAATTTAAACAGTAATTAATATTATATTAGGTACATAATAAAATTAAAAATGTTTAAATGAATACTACTAAGATAGTTAACACATTTAAACAACACGTGATTGTCTGACATATGAAAAGTAAATAAAATTAGATGTACAAAATCATTGTAGAAGATTTCATTAGTTGAATATCTATAAAATAATACAAAAACAAAGATAAGCCATTAGAAGTGTGTACTAATTTTTAAGCCAAAGTTATCGTAAAATATTACTTTTTATAAAAATGATATTGGTATAACACCTACAATTTACTGTTATAAATTGATAAAAAAAGTCGTGACATGTGTGTGCAATGTATATTATGTATCATTAATTAATATAAGTTATATGTATTATTTATTAAGTATAATACATCCAAATACGTAATCAAAAATACTAGTTAAAAAGTTAATTTTTTTTTAACTTTTTAACTTTACTAGTTAGTTTATTTTCTAATCAACTTATGAACTTAACTAGTTTAATTTACAGTTGAAATAACTTAGCTTTTCTCAGTTGATTTAAAAAAAATCCATCAAGTTAAAACATTTTGAAATTTTTCGTTTATACGTAAATATTACTATATGAGTATAAAATAAAAATAATCCAAGACAAAAACACAAACATTTCTGTTATTTTTCTTGATAACATAATTTTGTGTATATTAATATATTTTATTAAGTTGTAAATTATATATTATGCAAGTTGCAATTATAAATGTTTTTAATAAAATTAATAATTTGAAATTACAAATTGACAATTGTTATGTTTTAATGTTATAGAACTTATAATATATATGAAGGTCATGTACTCATATTCATGTATTATGACATTCCATTGCTATACGATATAAAAAAATATATTTGTTGAATTATTAATTTGAGATGAGTATAGTTTAAATTAGTAAATAATAGTAAAGTAAAAGTAAAATGGTATACAGTGTGCATTATGATAAAAGTTCAATACAATTGTCTTTTCTAATTTATAAATTAGAAACTAGAAAGACACATTAACTCTTCAAGTGATTTAAATACATATAAAAAAAAATTGATTAACTTTTTTTAAACTGAGTTAAGTTAATATTTTTTTCTATATTAACTTTTAATTTATCGAGTTAA
>NC_042494.1:48785899-48790659 GCF_005508785.2 Acyrthosiphon pisum | reverse complement strand
ATTGTAATATGGAAAATCTATCATGTCAGTCACCACACACTCTAATTGAAGAAGTTCAAAATAAAATCTTTCATTTTATTTGTTTCAAAATTAATTTCATTAGACCCCTGGTTATTACAATATCATCGAATAACTAAATTTAAAATTCTTATAACTATCTATTCCTAACTGTAGGTACTTCATTTAAATTAACTTTATTATTAGATTAGGTATAAGTAGAAAGCATAAAATATGACAGCAGTAATAATGGGTCTCAAGTGTTAGGTTTGATGATTTTCTACTTAAGGTTATTTGTAGCTTAATACCATACATATATGCATTATGCAGACATTGTAGGTACCTAAATATTTAATTTATTTGTGTTTGAAGCCTATTATTTCTAAGGATATTATATTATTATTAGTAGTGAGCGTTCAGCGTATGTTAGAAACTAACTACGTACCTATAAGGAATATTTGATGTAATATATATAACGGAAAAAACCTTAAATACACATTTTAAGCATTACCTATGAATACAAAAATATGATGAACAAGTAAAAAATCAAACAAATATGCAATACCTAATACATTTTTGATTTGAATTTTAATAATGAAACAAATTTTCAACTTAGTCCGTATTAGTTTAGAATGTTTAGATTTTTTAAAAAAAATTATGATAAATTTGTATACATAGCTCCCTGGTCATACGATGGGACGAGCTCACTTTTCAAAAACAAATCACATGATATACTAATATTATTATTAATTTCATGCTAACTGATAATTTATAATTTCAATCATCTATATTCACGATTTAAGATATACAGGTTACTCAACGACCCTATTACTGTACATACACAACAAAAGTGGTGCGCTTAAATGTTGATTTCTAACAGCTGATCAACTATGTGAGAATAACTACTAGCGCTCCAATACATAATATTGTATATCTATATATCTATATCGTTTGTAGTACCAAGAAAAATCACTATAATGCAAAAGCGCTAACTGTTATTCTTGCTATGACAAGATCGTTAATTTTAAGCGCATCAAAGTATAAGTTTCGTTGAGTAACCTGTATATCTTAAATCGTGTCTATATTTATAATAACTTAGATATTGCTTATCACTTATCAGTTAAGTAATTATAGGAATTATTTTATAAGTTCTCATTCCCTATAGATTAAAATCGTAGGCAATATTCAAATGTATTATTCAAATATTCAATATTCACACGATAAACATAAATAAATTGTCAACCATTTTTCACATAGCTTAAAAAGCATTATGTCTGTGAAAGAAATGGATGCTGCATATAAGCAAGCCCTGGAATCTAATAGACATGAACCAACAAATTATAAAAATAGTTCTCACAAGGATGGAGTATTTGAAGTCCTTCAATCTTTACGCAAGTATGTTATGAGTGTTTTTGTCTCTAGCAAAATAACTTCTAGCTATACATTTTTAATTTTAGAAATGAAAAATTTTGTGATATTAAGTTACAAACAGATGATGGTAAAATAATATTTGGACATAAAAATATATTGGTATCAGCTAGCCCTTACTTCAATGCTATGTTTTCTAATTTTAATGAGAGTAATAAAGATCTTGTTAATATAAGAAAGTTAGATTTCCACATTTTACAACTGCTGATAGATTATATTTATACTGGTGAAATCATTGTCACTGAAAAACATGTACAGGTATAAATAAACATTTGATTTGTTTTGTATTTCCATCAAATTATTTATTTGTATTGTTGATTTCTAAAGGGTTTGCTGCCAGCAGCAAATCTCTTACAGTTAGAGTATGTAACAAGTGCATGTGCTGATTTTTTAATAACACAGTTGGATCCTTCAAATTGTCTTGGTATCCAAAGATTTGCTGACGTACATAACTGTGTGGAATTGTTGATAAGTTCTGAAGCATATATTAAAAAACAGTTTTTGTATGATTTACATACCTTAATTTTGTGGTTCCTCAGAAAATTTTATACATTTTTATTATTATTTCTAGGGAAGTGGTCCAATTTGATGAGTTTCTATCTTTATCTTCTGAAGAAGTAATTAAGCTAATTTCCTGTGATGACCTTTTTGTTCCATTAGAAGAAAAAGTAAGCAAACTAAAATTGGTAATTGTTATATTTTAATATTGTAGATCAAATTAAATTTGCTTAAATATAAATATTTGATATATTCTTTATAGTATTAAGTACTATAAAAGTACCAGTAGGTACCAGTTTTAAAAAAGTATAATTGAATCACATATTGCAAAAAATAAACTAATATTTTAGTAGTTGGGTATATATTTATATGGATGGGTGATAAAGTCAAATAATTGTTTTAATATCGGCCTAATAAAATACCTAGTTTTTGACATTTGAGTGGGGAAATCACCATTATAAAAAATACACTTCACTGCTATGGCTGTAAAGGGTTATTTCTTATTTTAATCAAAACATATTAAATCATTATCAGCTAAATAGGTCTGTGCATAGTAATTGGGTCCCAGATTCCTTAGAAATCTTTCTTAGATATTACACAGTATCTTCTTCTTCCCTCTAAACTACTCATTTTAATATAAACATTAACATTAAACTGATTTGAGTATTTTGTAGTATATAAAATGAAAAATATTTTGGTTAGTGGAATACAACATAGAATAGAAGTGTACTTACTGAATAAAGACACGTGATTTCATTGGTCTAGGCTTGCCATAATTCCCTACCTTATGTGTGTAAAACTTATGTTTTGTTTATTTTTCAGGTGTTTGAATGTGTTATTAATTGGGTAAAATATGAATTGAAATGTAGAAAAGATTTTTTGCCCAATCTGATGGAACATGTACGCTTGCCATTAGCTTCAAAACAGTATATTTTAGAAAAAGTAGTCGATGAACCTCTATTTAAAAATAGTCCTAAATGTGTGTTTTTTTCTTAAATATTTCTTTATAATATATTTAATATTTGTTATTTTTATAATATTTTTAGGTAAAGATTATGTATTTGAAGCGTTGCAGTTTTATGTACTTAAGTCAGTATATCCTTTCACCATTCCACAAACGATTAGAAGTACACCTAGGAAATCTGGTGGTTTACAGAAAGTATGATTCCCGTTTTGATTCATTCATCATGACTATTATTCTATTCATTTATTTTATTCAGATTGTTCTAGCATTGAGTTATTCTTCCGCAATGCAAAAGAGTTTTACTAACTGGTTTGACCCATTTATTAACCTTTGGCAGATTGCTCCAGGAATGACTAAAAGCCGCAATAAAGCTGGTTTAGGTGTAATAAAAGATACATTTGTATTAGCCTTGGGTGATGTTATTAACTCAAGTTCTCAATCTGTTGAAATGCTTGATTTATCATCACAATCGCCCTGTTGGGTACAGATAGTTGACATGTTAGTTAGTCGCCAACATTTAGGAGTTGGTATTTTAAATGATAGTATATATGCTGTAAGTAACACCAACATATACATATATATTATTAATATTATATTATAAATGTATATTATTTTAAATTCTAGGTTGGTGGACATGATGGTACTAGTTATTTAAACAGTGTTGAAGTTTTTGATGTCAGTATTCAAAAATGGAAAATGGTATCAAGTATGTCTATTAGAAGAAGTCATTTTGGTGTTGGAGTACTCAATAACCTCCTATATGCGGTAAATACATATTTTATTTTAAGTTTGTCATCAAATTAATTTAATTTAAATTGTATTGGTTGGAGGTTTTAATGGGACAGTATTGAAATCTGTTGAATGTTATAATCCCAGTGTAGACACATGGACCCCAGTAGCAGAAATGTCGGTAAATCGCAATGGTTTTGGTATTAGAATCTTGGATGGTGTTATGTATGCTATTGGTGGTATTAATGGGACAGTAGCTCATAAAAGTGTTGAGATTTATAGACCAAGTACTGGAGTTTGGACACCTATTGCTAATATGCATTTGAGCCGACATAATCCTGGTAGTTGTTTTAAAAAATCTGTTTTAAAAAGTATATTAAAATTAAATTTTAATTGTTTTTTAAATGCAGGAGTATTTACATTAGACGGTCTATTGTATGTTATTGGTGGAGAACAAAACTCTACTATTTTGAACTCTGTAGAAATTTACAACCCAGACACTAATACTTGGTCAATGGAAACTTTACCTGTAAGTGGTACCAAAATTTATGGTGCAGTTGTCGTCAATAGGCCACCCTATTTCAGAACTAATTAGCATGTGTAAATTGTGTAATGTCTTTTTGGTATTTGTAATATATACATATTTATGATGCATACTGTATTGTTATATTATAAATTTTGGATTTTTATCAGTTCAATTAAACATAATATTTTAAAATAATTTTAATTTGTTCAATCAATTAAACAAGCTAATAGGATTTATTAAAGTATATCGACGGTGTAAAGGAAAAACGGCGTAAATGACATTTTATAAATTTTACAGGAGAGCCAAACAACCGTTTTTTCTGCTTTTTTTTAAAATTTTAAAGCCATTTAAAATAATGTCATTGCATTTTCAATTTTTTTAGATAATTATATTCTAAATAAGTTGGTAACATAATAAATTAAGAATTCTTATTTTTTTTACCCATTATGTTAATTTATATACTTTTTAGTGCTTACATCTAACATTATTGGTAGTATGTGGCTTCACAGGTGGGATCACACGGCGCGTTGCGCGTTGCGCGTCGCGTGGAGCGTGGAGTGGTATAGCGTGGTACAGTTGGCGCGCCGTCTGATTAGTGTTGCGCGGCAAAATTTTTGT
>NC_042494.1:48783858-48785048 GCF_005508785.2 Acyrthosiphon pisum | reverse complement strand
CTTTCAGTTACCCATATATTTTGATCGCGCAAAGTATGCTTTATAAGAAAACTGCAGAAAATTACGCTCGTCAAGTGCTGCGCCTGTAAGCAGTGGCAGCGTTCGATACTATCGTTCATACCACCACCCCGCGCGCCATAACGGCAGTACCACACCATAGTCAAAACAGGTTTCCTATCGCAGCCGAGGGCCCGTAAATAAATAAACACACTAAAACCAATACATTTATAGTTTTGCTCATAGATATTAAAGAATGGATAGGCCATGGCTATATTAACAAAATAGAGGGTCATGGGGCCGGAATGGGGAAGAGAGAAAGACTGTTTTTTATCATTGCTTCTCATTCTGACAGAGGTCTTATCATAAATTATATACAATAATAATACATAAATCTATTTGTGATAAGACCTCTATAACCTCAACAAATGTTCATGTTCGTTCCCGTAAATGGCCTATCCATTCTTTAATATCTATGGTTTTGCTTAGAATGTAAAATTAATGCAGAAATAATAGGGCCAAACGTTAGACCATAAATTACTGTAAATTGTGTATATTATACAAATTAAAATATACTTACATCAGTTACATCCTTCGAGAACTTCAATGTTTTTGTCACGAATTTATCCATAATCATAAAATGGTATAACAAAAATTTAAATTAAAAAATTTTCGCGTGAGTGGAAGTAAACTTATACAGTAGACACTAAACTTATTTCGCATTAAAAGACAACAGGCAGTGGTGACTGGGGAGTGGGCTAAGTGGCTAGTGGTGTATTCGTGTTACGTGTATAGCACGATATTGGATATAGGACGGAAATCCCACGAAGCGTCAAAGGCAGTGGAGGTCATGGGGTATTTATATGGACTCATCAATCATCATACCTCAATATTAGTTTTATTTATAGTCTAACCATAATCTTGGTAAAATGCGCTATACCATAACATCGACAATAACTACACACAATTACTGGATTTTTAAAAAATTTTCACAATGCAAACATACAAGTGTACAAGTGTAATATACAATAATTTTTATTATTTTATAAAAAATCCGTAGAAAGTCCGATTCATTAATTGTCCGAAAATTGTGCTATTAATAAAAAAATATCCGAATTTTGGCAACACTGGATATTAGATAAAATAAATAATAAGTGATAACAACGTATTATGATAACCACGAACTAAGATAT
>NC_042494.1:48779316-48783244 GCF_005508785.2 Acyrthosiphon pisum | reverse complement strand
CAGTCCTGTATATCTTAGTTCGTGATGATAACAGCCGACGGAACCGAATGACGTAGACACCATGCGCAGGGGCTCTGTAGCTGTCATACCATGTTAATTATATCATGTGTCACAACACTTAACAGCGCATCCTCTTGGTCATTGCACGCGTAAATTTTTTGTGACACGTCCTCTTAATTATTTTATTTACATGATTTTCACGGAAGCAACAGAATCAGTACCTATTTACAATAATTAGAATAAAGGCGCATTCACAGCTACGTCGTGTGTCGTGAAGTGCTAGGGCTCGGTTATTATATGGTTGCGACTGGTAACCAATATGGTTTAAAAGTTGAGCAGGTTTACAACTGCCCGTGTCGTGTCGTGTCGTGCAAAATCGTTTTTTTCTGATTGGTTCACCAAAATGTGATAATAAAATATGTACGTGTCGACCAACACGATACCGCGGTTACCGCGAAGTTGAATTAATTCAACTTTTGATCGTGCTGGTCACAACGTTTACGCCTTGGTAGATTTGTTTACTGTTATCTTATCTATCTAATACCCAAGGTGTATTGATATATATGGTATCTATTATATTTTGATTAGATACCAAGTTGGTATCGTCCTGATTCGGAATTCACAATTCACACAACACGACACGGATAGTTGTGAACCCGCCTGTAGTCAATACTTGGTATACCTGGTTGCAACTTGGTTATAACATGATACCAAAAAAGTAATATCCAATCACATGTCCAATCGACACGCCACACGACGGAGCTGTGAATCCGGCTTAAATAAAACAGTTATAATATCACATAGGTATATATAACGTATAACAGACTACACAAGTGATATATTTTGCAATATCGAAATGGCTCAAGGCCATAAAGACTCTTAACATTATTGTTTATTAGCAGCTTTAAAAAATGCGGTGTAATATATTATAATTGTACTCTCACATGATGTCGTTTGTCTATGTCAAAACCAAGACTGATTTCTATAAGAGTGATGTGGAATTTTAAAATGATTAGCTGCAAGGCCAGGGAGGTCGGGAGCATTATGATTTATGTTACGCGTTTTGATGAATATATTTTAGTTGTTGCCTGAGAACATAGGCGGAGCCAGAAATGTTGTTAAGCATATGCAGAATCTAAATCTGCCTAAAATGTGTATTATTGCCTATTGGTAGCTAAACGTGGTATTATTTTAAAAATATGATGTACCCAAAACATTGTATTCATTTTTATTGTTTGAAAAAATGTGTATCTAAACGTGTGTTCCGGTCGTTCTCCCAACTCCCATGTAAAATATATTTTTGTGCCCGAACGTGTTACGGCCATTATTTTTTACAAATAATCAGTATAAAACTGTTGAAAAATTATCATAGAGGTGCTCTTTTTAATTGGTTTGACATAATGACATTTACAATATTTATGTTATAATTTTTATTCTTATTTTTTTTTTTGAATTTATCAGATACCTAATAAAATGGTTGGGAGTTTTTTCTTGCCCCCCCCCCCTCCCCCACCCATTCAAAAATCTTGCCTTTACCTCTATACCACTGTACTAGATTCATCGGTCTTATAGTCTTTGTTGTCATCATTTTGTTTTTATTAAATATTTGTAGTATTATATAGCCATATAGGTGTATTAAAAGTTTTTTTGTACAATATTATGCAAGAGTTGAGTTAAATTTTAAACCAACAGAAATTAGAGGTGGTAACCTGTGATAATAGTGAAAGGGTAAATATTGTTATTTGTTCTCTATCTTCTACGAACTTCACGAGCCGCCACTGAGTTAAACATAATATCTACAAATCTACTAATTACGAACAGTTTTAAACATTCAAACAGCTTATATATGTTAAATAGCATTTCTCGACCAAATTTTTAATTTACGTAGAGTACCTACTAAAAGTTCATTCTTTCTGTACAGAACAAGTTTACCTATAAAAAAAAAGTTATAGTTACTAGAAAAGCCATACTATAGTAAGAGCAGAGTTAAATAAATAACTAATAATTAGTGGATATAAATTAATTTTATCCAGTAGGTACAGTTATAAAAACAATATTTTATAGTTAAGTTTAATAGTTTGACTGATGTTTCTATTTCTATGTATAGAAAAAAAAACGAAGGGGGGAATTGTCTCTACTTGCCGCGCCATGATAATATTGTACATTAAAATGCTTATGAAAAGCATTAGGTAGCTCCGTTTGTCGTCCTATACTCCTATACCGTGATATTTTTTGAATACAAACCCATATAATAATTAATACCTATATGAATGAATTATATTAGAAGTATTTACTTGGTTTTTAAGTTCTTCCTGAATAATTTATTTAGTTTTGTAAACAAATCATTGACGACCGCGACGTATGGCTACGTACACTAATTTAAATTTTCGATTTAAAATATTTTCCCGATTTAACTATATATTGGTATCTATAAGTACTTTTTTTGCCAAACAGTATATTTTAAATAGATAATTATTCTTTGAGTGTTAGTTGATATTAAAAACTTTACAGTAAACGAAACGCAAACATTTAAAGCCTCCGCCGCCGCTGATAAGGCACGACACTGTCTCTTAAAAGTTACACGTGAACCATATAATACATAGCGATATAGATACTTACGAAGTTAAGTTAGTTTAATGACTATTCTATGGTTAGTTTATAGTATTTGATTAAATTTTATATACTTGACGTTTTTTAGTTTTTATTATGTATGCGTAAATGCGCGTCAACACGTTTTGGAGTCAATATCACATCCTGCCAATAAAGTAATAATGTGGTCTATGGAGTGCAGTGGACACTTAACGAAATAAATAATAATGTTGTCATTTGTTATATATTCACTAATTATACTCATTTGAATACCATCACTCATCAGTCACATTACTGTCGCATTTATGAAGTAAACTATAATAAATAATAATAGGTAAGACAATACAATATATATATGATATAAAATTCAATAATATTTCATTTACATTGCCTACATAATATAACCACCAACTCTAATTATATCGTAATCGTGATTATACAACAATCATTCCAAAAGTTGTTACCGCTTATTTCAGTTTTGACCTATAATATTGGCGGATATATTTTATTAGCATTATTTTAAAGTTTAAAGCATCAAATCGATTTTTGAAAATAACCATAGATAGGTACCGCTAGGTACATGAAGTTCTTACAGAAAATGTGTATTATAATTTTTTATACATCATTCAATTTTAAAAACGTGGACAACTGGGTACCGCTCTGATACCCTGGGTACCGAGCTGTAGTTGTCACTTGTCGAGTATATTACATCGTTCATCGTTGTAATGGATATATTATATTTGAATTCAATGACAAATCGTTGCATACGTAGAATGTTTCTGAGCGGAGACGTGTCATCCTAGCTTACTTGTATAAATAATCAAATTTAATAGTTCAAAACGAAATTCTCACCAAACAGTTTTCAGATTTTGTTGTAATCAAAAAACGAGTGAGCGTTGATCTTAGAAATTTTCACCAAATGTTTATTTTATTATTTCCTTTCCATGATAAAATGTTCAAAATGCTTTATCTAGTTTTGAGCTAATTAGCGAAATTTGCAATTTTCAATCTATTTGGTATATTTTCTATAAATTTCAGTAAAAAATTGTCTTGTTATATCTATAATATTTGAAAATGTAATACAATATTTGTCATACGTTGTAATAATATCAATTGGAATATATTAAAGATACTCACGCATGGTTTTTTTTATAGATGTTTTATGTTCAAACTTTTACAAAATTAGATATTTAAATGAAGAATAATGATTTTAGTTATTTTGTTGTAATTTAAAAATATTATACGTTGAACTTTTAAAGTAGTTATTATTATATTGTGTACACACAATTTCCAATTGCAATTTTTTTTGATAAAATTAATTCAACCTACTGTAGATATG
>NC_042494.1:48773007-48779117 GCF_005508785.2 Acyrthosiphon pisum | reverse complement strand
TCATATTTCGTATACAATCATTGAATTCAAATTGAACCCAGGGACGGAAACCAAAACAAATTTGGCGCTTTGGTAGTTTTGGTTTTGGGTTTTAAAACCAGGTTTTTTATATTAACGGTTTTGCTCACCGGTTTTATAACCAAAATAAAAATCTTAGGTCTTGGTTTCGGTTTTAAAAACTGGTTATGAACTACTTTAAGGTACAATACCTTTTCACTTGGGTTTTTGGTTCATAGGTATTACTCGATTAGGAAGGTAGGTTCACTGTTAACTATACATAACTTTTTCCTGCATCCAAATAATTTAAAAAATCAAGAAAACTCTTAAATTCATTATTTACTAATCAATATTAACTTTAGTCGTAGTTTAAATTGGACTTGAAATAACATCAGGAGTCAAGGACACTTGTAAAAATATAACTATGACTTTAGTCTTTTTAGTTTTTATTATAGTCTATGGCTTTCATTATTAACATAAGATATAAAACAATAACATTCATAAACAATATGATTAATATCATACAAAAATGTTTGATAGGTAGGTAGGTAGGTAGGTATATATATAATATAGTACTAAAAATTAATAACATTCTAGGTACTTATTTCTAAATTATATTTTATAATTTATAATGTTAAATTTAAATTGTTAATTCAAATCAATTTTTTTATCCAAAATGTTATGCTCGAATTCAAATCAAGAAATCACAATGCTGAGTAGGTAGTACCTATTAAGCTCAATATCCTTATCAGATGTAAGCAATAAACTGAATACCTAAACCAATGATTATATAAAAACAACATTTACTATTTAAGTTATAAATACTTTCATTAAAACATCATGTAATTGAAATGAAATTGCAAATATCAAACACCGCATTTTAGAATCACGAACAATAGGTAATTAATTAAATATAGGTATACGAGCTATATTTAATTTATACAATATATCTATGACTTTTCTCAATTAATACGAGTTGCGAATTTTTAAAATATTTAGGAATAAGTAATAAGTACCTATTAAAATATTTAATCAAACTATATAGGTAATTACTTGTCACATTTTAAATAATTTACCTTTTACAGTTTTACCTACCTGCATATTAGTTATTTATTTATTTATTTTAATAATATTATAATAAGTGGAATTAAATTATTATTTATTATAAAGATAATTGTATAGTCCAGTGGCGAACGCAAGGGGGGTTTTGGAGGCTATTTATTAACCTGGATTTGCTAAGATCTGTATTATATTATGTAGGTACATACATACATTATTCAATTATTGTAATTCCTTATTAGCTGATTATTTTCTATATCTATATAATGACTTGGTAGTTTTTTCACAGTTCAGTATCAATCTGGACTATTTTAAGGATCTTTATTTGATGTGATCACAAAATTGAGAGTTGACACATAAATATAAATATATAATACACAAATTATCCACCATTTGTAATATACTTTAAAAGATACCATGTCCGGGAAAAAGAAGCATGCTGTAGTGGCTGTACAAAAGCAAGAACTTAAACCAAAAATATATGAACCAACAAAATATAAAAATAGTTCTCACATGGGTAGAGTATTTCAATTCCTTCAATTTTATCGCAAGTACGTTGTGAGTGATTTTAGAAAATAACCAAATACGCTTGAGTAACAATATTTAATTTTAGTGGTGGTGTTCTATGTGATATTAAGTTAGAAACAGACGATGGAAAAATCATTTTAGGCCATAAAGTTGTTTTTATATCGGCTAGTCCATATTTCCGTGCAATGTTCACACTTTCTGAAGAAGTTAAAAAAGATCATATTAATATAAGAGAGGTAGATTTCAAAGTTTTACAACTCTTGGTAGATTATATGTATACTGGCGAAATCACAATCACCGAAGAAAATGTACAGGTATATTAATTAATTTAATAATGTATTAGACCTATAAGATTGGCTATAGACATATATAAAAACTATCTAATTGTTTTATTGTTCATTTCTCAAGGATATAGTGCCAGCTGCGGATCTCTTACAGTTAGACTATGTAAAACGCGCATGTGTTGGGTCTTTACAAAAACAACTGGACCCTTCAAATTGTATTGGTATTAAAGCATTTGCTGGCATGTATAACTGTACGGAATTGTTGTCAATTTCTGAAGAATTTATTAAAAAACAGTTTTTGTATGATAAATATATAACTTAATTTTCCGTTTCTGTCCGCAACTTGTGTAAACCATGATTATTATTTTTAGAGAAGTAGTGAAATATGATGAGTTTCTATCTTTATCTTCCGGAGAAGTGATTAAGTTAATCTCATGTCATGACATTTCTGTTCCACTTGAAGAAAAAGTAAGCATTCTAAGATTGATATTTGTTGTAATCAACATTAACAGAAGTGCATTTGTCTCGTATCTGAATGAACCCAAATAATTATTTTAAAATCAATAAAATAATTATTGACAATTGATGAAATTGTGTAATTATATAGAATCCACACTAAGGTTATAAAAAAAGTTGTAAGTATGGAACTAGGCCATACTGCAATACAGAGGCAGACTATAAATCAGTGGCGTGCCTAGACCAATAATTAGTATGATGAAGACGAATACCGGAATACCTAATGAAATATATATGTATTCAGTTATTTCCTACGATAGTTTTAAGTTGCGTATTATCAAATATATATTTAATTTTATAAAAATATTTTAAGAGGATTTCGTACCTGCATGCGTTATCTCTGTCTTACTAACACATAGGCCATAACATTTTTTATATAACACATTTTTATATAACACATTTTACGTACAGAAATCGGTATAAAATCTATTTATTATGTTATTTTCAATAAAGCAAAGAATTAACATTAATAAAATAGAATTAGAAGCCAAAGAATTAAATTGAAGTTCAGCCGTTCGCTTTTTTGAAATTTTGATTTAGAAGCTTGTTTAGAATATTATTTATAATGATGTTATCAGAAATGTTCAATAACTATGTGGAGTGGCGGTGAATATAATATGTAAAAATTGTACACATCTAAATATTAACTTTTTCCATGATAGATAGGTACATGAGAAATAATTATTAGTATTATACACGTATGTACCCAGATATAACTGAATTAATTTTATTTATAATACATGTTTTATATTTGTATGACTTGAAGGCCACAAGCCACAGGCCGAGGCCTCCCTTCGTAAAACCGTCACTAGTTATCTAAAAGAATATATCGATATTTAAATATTAAATCTCTATCAACTTCACAGAGCCGTATTTACAATTTGCGCCCTGGGTTGACAATATTAGTACGCCCCCCCCCCCTACCGAAGAATAAAAAAAAATTAGTAAGTTTTTTAATTGTTTAGTTTTAATTCTTAATCTAAGAAAATGTTGTTAAAAACACAGATATAGTTAATGATTTTTTTTTTTCAATTTTTTTTTTATAAATATGCGCCAAACGGCTTTTAACATAGGTATAAACAAAAATAACAATGTAGGTATACATAATTGGTTATAACAGCAAGATATGCAAAGATAACTAGGTATTCAATTTTGTATTTTTTTTATTGTTTACAATTGTATGTTGTACATTTTAATTATTATCAAAATGTATAACAATTAACAACATACAATTGTAAACAATAAAAAAAAATATAAAATTGAATACCTAGTTATTATTGATTGACAAAATGAGTAAATGACGCCATAGGCCGGATCATAGTCATGTAATGCAAATAGTCTAAATAGGTACTCAAACAAACTCTTACCAAAAATAAAATTTTATTTATACAATATTACACTGGTGCCTGGCCGCCCCCTAAATGTATCAAAAATTGGCTACCCGGGGCAAGTGTCCCCGTTGCTCCCCCCCTTTAATACGATCCTGCAACTATACTATTTGTAATATGTATATTTCTTAATTTCTTACAATATGCTTATTGTGAGATAATTTTTATAAATTGTGTATGTTCTTTTGTGAAAAAAAAATTCTTACAATGAACTAGTTAGCATGCAAAACAATATCATATTTTTGCGTAAGTGGTATAACAAAAATATTTATTACTAGGCTTTTTGTTTAAAATAGGCGCTATCTTTAATTATATTATATTATTAAGTACGTAATAATTAAATTGCATTTATTTATTTAGGTATTTGAATGTGTTATGAATTGGGTAAAACATAAATTAAATCGTAGAAAAGATTTTTTACCCGATCTGATGGAACATGTACGTTTGCCATTAGTCTCGAAAGAGTATATGCTAGAAAAAGTAGTTAATGAACCTCTTCTTAAAAATAATCCTAAATGTGTGTTTTTGTTATAAATATGCATGTATTATTAATGTTACTAATTTATTTATTGTTATAATATTTATAGGTAAAGATTATGTATTTGAAGCATTACATTTTAATCTAATGAATTCAGTTGATCCTGCCTCTGTTCCAAAAACGATTCGGAGTAAACCTAGACCTTGTAGTTTACAAAAAGTATGGATCTGTTTTTATTGATTTGCTTTGACAATTATTTATTTTATCCATTTTAATTCTTTTAGGTTGTTCTAGTTTTCAGTTGGTCACCAACAACTCATAAGAGTGTTACAAACTGGTATGACCCAGTAACTAACCTATGGCATATTGCACCAGAAATTAATAGATATTGTAAGGAATGCCCGACTGCAGCTGGTCTGTGCGTTATAAAAGATAAACTCGTGTTTTCTGTGGGTAGTTTTGATAACTATATAATGGATTCTGAGTATTTAATAAATCAGCGGCATATTGACAATTTTGCAAGATTTCGTTCTTTTGAAATGCTTGATGTATCTTCACGAACACTATGTTGGGTACCCAAAATTGAATTATCAGTTAGTCGACAAAATTTAGGAGTTGGTGCATTAGATAATTGTATATATGCTGTAAGTTATGCTAATATATTACTTATTTTATATTATAAATAGGTACTTTATATTATATTTTATATTAAACGCTAGGTTGGTGGATTTGACGCTAACAACATTTATGATTATTATGGTTATAAAAATAATTATTATTTAAACAGTGTAGAGGTTTTTAACTTCAGTACTCAAAAATGGCGAATGTCATCTAGTATATTGTCTAGTAAGAGAAGTAATTTTGGTATTGGAGTACTGAATAACCTGATATATGCGGTAAATAATTATATTATTTAAAATTATTTGTACTTGTACCTACATTTCATTTGATTCAATCGTATAGGTAGGAGGTTATAATGGTTCATCATATTTGAAATCTGTCGAATGTTATAATCCCAGTATTGACAAATGGAATCCAGTTGCAGAAATGTCAGTTTGTCGCTGTAATGTTAGTGTAGGAGTCTTGGACGGTTTAATGTATGCTATTGGTGGAACTAATGAGTCAGTAACTCAAAAAACTGTTCAACCCTATAATAAACCAAGGGCTCGAGATATTGGCGGAATTAGTTATCAGTCAGTAAAACGGTCAGTAGCTCTAAAAAGTGTTGAAGCCTATAGTCCAAGTGCTGGAGTTTGGAAGTCTATTCCAGATATGCATTTGGGCCGAGAAAATGCTGGTAACTATAATAATTAATTATTTTTAGAAAATATTTTCAAAAATATATTGAATTTTAATTAAATTGTTTTAATACAGGAGTATTCACATTGGATGGTTTATTGTATGTTATGGGTGGTAAAAATGGATCTGATTATTTTGATTCTGTTGAAATTTACAATCCCAAAACCAATTCCTGGTCAATGAAAAAATTATCAACAAGTCATCTTCCAATTTATGGTGCTGTGGTCGTTGATAGGTCACCACATTTAAGAATTAATTAGCATACCTACAACATGATATCATTGTTAGTAGTTTAATTACCTAGGTATACATATTTTTGTGTACGATAATAGGTACATATTATATTGTTATGTTATTTCCAATCATAACAATCCATACGCGCAAATTGACTACATTTTTTGGGAGGACTTAAACCTCCCTCCCCATAGGCCATATTGCTTAGTACCACAGAATATAAAAATTAGTACTAATTACTAGATTTTGAACTGGTGGGACTTAACCAAAATTTGGGGGGACTAAGTCCCCCCAAGCCCCCCCCCCCATATTTGCGCCTATGGAATA
>NC_042494.1:48766520-48772957 GCF_005508785.2 Acyrthosiphon pisum | reverse complement strand
TAAAATTTTATTTATACAATATTACACTGGTGCCTGGCCGCCCCCTAAATGTATCAAAAATTGGCTACCCGGGGCAAGTGTCCCCGTTGCTCCCCCCCTTTAATACGATCCTGCAACTATACTATTTGTAATATGTATATTTCTTAATTTCTTACAATATGCTTATTGTGAGATAATTTTTATAAATTGTGTATGTTCTTTTGTGAAAAAAAAATTCTTACAATGAACTAGTTAGCATGCAAAACAATATCATATTTTTGCGTAAGTGGTATAACAAAAATATTTATTACTAGGCTTTTTGTTTAAAATAGGCGCTATCTTTAATTATATTATATTATTAAGTACGTAATAATTAAATTGCATTTATTTATTTAGGTATTTGAATGTGTTATGAATTGGGTAAAACATAAATTAAATCGTAGAAAAGATTTTTTACCCGATCTGATGGAACATGTACGTTTGCCATTAGTCTCGAAAGAGTATATGCTAGAAAAAGTAGTTAATGAACCTCTTCTTAAAAATAATCCTAAATGTGTGTTTTTGTTATAAATATGCATGTATTATTAATGTTACTAATTTATTTATTGTTATAATATTTATAGGTAAAGATTATGTATTTGAAGCATTACATTTTAATCTAATTAAGTCAGTACACCCTTTCTCTATTCCACAAACGATTCGGAGTAAACCTAGACAGTATACTAGTTTACAAAAAGTATGGATCCGTTTTTATTGATTAACATTATATTATTTTACCAATTTGGTACTTTTAGGTCGTTCTAGTGTTAAGTTTGTCTTCTTCAGCAAACAAGTTAATTACAAACTGGTATGACCCAGCAATTAACCTATTGACAGCTGCACCGGAATTGGGTAAATGTCATATGCCAGGTGGTTTGAGTGTTATAAAAGATCAATTCGTGTTTGCTGTGGGTGGAACTCAAGTTTCAAACCCAAATGTTCGCATTGATTTAAACGCTAAAAGTTCTCGTTCTGTAGAGGTGCTTGATGTATCATCACAACCACCCTGTTGGGTATCAAAAGTTGAATTGTTAATTAATCGAAAACATTTTGGAATTGGTGCAATAGATAATTGCATATATGCTGTAAGTCATGCTAATATATTACTTATTTCATATTGTAAATATTTTATATTATATATTTTATTAAATGGTAGGTAGGTGGATATAATGATGCTAACAACTATTATGAACATTTGAACAGTGTTGAGGTTTTTGACATCAATACTCAACAATGGCGAAGAGTATCTAGTATGTCTAATAAAAGAAGTCATTTTGGTGTTGGAATACTCAATAACCTCTTATATGCGGTAAATAATTTAATCGTTACGTTTTTCGTCCATTTCATTTTCCTAATTCGATTATGTAGGTAGGAGGTTATAATGGTGCATCATATTTGAAATCTGTTGAATGTTATGATCCCAATCTTGACAAATGGAACCCAGTAGCAGAAATGTCAGTTTGTCGCTATGAAGCTGGTGTTGGAGTTTTGAACGGTGTAATGTATGTTATTGGTGGAACTAATGGGTCAGTAACTCAAAAAACTGTTCAAGCCTATACACCAAGTGCTGGAGTTTGGAAGTCTATTCCTGATATGAATTTGTGCCGAAGAAATGCTGGTAACTAATAATTCATTTTTTTCAGTAAATCTTTTCGAAAATGTATTGATTTGTAATTATATTTTTCTAATACAGGAGTATTTGCATTGGATGGTTTATTGTATGTAATGGGGGGAACAAATGGAAATAATCCTGTTGATTCTATCGAAATGTACAATCCCCTAACCAATTCCTGGTCAATGAAAACATTATCAACAAGTAATTTTATTTATAGTGCAGTGGTCGTTGATAAGCCACCGCATTTAAGAACTAATTAGCATAAATAATTTCACTGTTGGAAACTTAATTATTCTTATTTTTGTAAGGCTAATACGATACAAAGATTAGATAAAGTTTGTTCTTGTACATTTTTTGAATTGTGAATAATAAACAGATTAAAAAAGCGCGTCTAATCGTTCGCCAGACGTAAAAATCGTTTAATCTTTTACTCAGGCCCGTATTTAGGGGGGGGGGAGTGTATCCTGTTTCCCGGGGCGGCAAATTGTATGGTCAATTTAGGGGGTGGCAAATTTATGTTGACATATTATTATTAATTACAATTAATTATTAATTGTATCAAAAAATAAATAAATAAATATTATATATTTTTATTTTTACTATAACCTTCTATTAAAAGCAAATATTACAGCTAAAAACGTATATTGTTTTCATCAATTAGTCGAAAATAATATTAATAATTACAAAAATATATTGAAGTTAAACTATAAATTAAGAAAGGTGTTTTGCGTTGGAATCAGAAATAACAAATAGGTAATGCAGATTTTAAAGAAATTAATAATTATCACTTTATTTTAAAATATCCAATCTAGAAGAAAGTTATAACTTATAAATGTATCTAGATTATACATTAATACATTATTATAAATTATTACACATTATTATAAATTATTATTATGGCTGTTGAAAACGGATCGTTTTTTTGTAGTATTTACGGGCATTTAGAGTTTAGACCAATAAGCGGAAAAAAAAATTAAGTAGCAATAGTAAATTTTTAATTTTGAAAACCCATTTGAATTCTTTATACTTTTTTCTTGGTTGTGTATTTAATAGATTATTGTTTTTCGATTTTTACAGTAAGAAAAAAAAATTAAACACTTATAAAGAAATCATTGTATTAATTTTTGTTTTAATTTTTTTTACAAAAACTATAATATTATGTTTATTTAACATTGGTTTTCCTAGAGATTTAAGAGATAACTAATAGATGAAAATATTATATATTGCAACGAATGCATGTTTAGGGCTTCAAAGAATTTATTTCTTTAAAATGTGTGTTTTGTATGCTTCATATGATGGTACTTTAAAAAAGTCTGTCAAATTTTCTTTCTAAATTATGCTTAAAAAACTTTAAAACTACAAAATCTTATTATTTAGTTTAAAATACCAAAAATAATATTTTTGATTTTTTTTTTTTTTTTTTAATGTGAGTTTTTACTTTTTTTCCTTAACATTTTGATGGAATCAGATATTTCAGAATTTAATTATTGTGCTTACTTTATTTTGTATTGTTAATAAAGTAATTTAAAAAAAAACCCCCAACGCTTGGAAATTCGCAAACTCGCGGACTAGTGTATAACTTTGAAACTAAGTCCGACCGACAAATTCTGCTTGAATCACTGATTGTTCTTAACTCGTTGAAATATAAAGGTTTCCAAAACAAATATGACCGCATTTATGCCACAAAAAAATAGTTATACTTTACATTTTAAGAAATACCTTTTTTAGGGAGTGGTAAAATGTGTTGCCCCGGGGCGCAAAATGTTCAAATACGGCCCTGCTTTTACTACTCTATAAACATACATGAGTAAATCAGTTTCTCCTATTAAAGATCTCGGTATAATCCTGTCTGCTGACCTTCTTTTTAACGAACACATCTTTTATTTACTCAAAAGCTATGCGTATGATGGGATTTGTTATATAGAAGACAGTGTGGGATTTCAACAATAATATTTGCTTGAAAGCCCCGTATTGTTCACCCGTTAGTCGTTCGTTCAGTTATTGAACATGATTCCATAATGTTGAGTCCTTACTAAGCTCGCTAGATTCAACGTTTAAATAATGTTCAATCCTGTTTCTAAGGTAAGATATACCTACATAATATCATGTAAGTTTAAATTAAACATGTTGGTTATGCTAACTTAGGACTTAAACTGTTTACATTCTGACATTCTCTAATCTCTTACATCTAGACGTAAATTCAATGATTTATAAATCATAATTTATTCATAAATTATTAAACAACAAAACGAGTTTTCCTGAAATACTCGATGAGATAAGCTGGCATATTCCCAATTTTAATACTCTTCCATGAATATTTTTTACATACCTTTCCACTCACAATCATATAGTTTCAATGACCTGTTTAAGTCGTATGTTAAGAAAATACAACAGTGTTGCTTTTGACTTTAATTATGATAATACATTTAAACTTCGCTGTTTGTGCCTAGGTTTTAGATAAATAACTGCCATTTACAAATTAATTTTATTACATGCTTTATAAATACTATTGTTAATATTCTATAATTACTGTTTCTTTTCGTTTTGTTTATTGTAACATTATGTACACTCTTTGGCCGAATGGGAGTTAATAAATAAATAACAATAATATAGATGTATTGTTGCTTCCATCTATTCCAGATTTTGATAATTGAAATTTCTTGAATTAAGTTAATAAGTAACAGAATTTATTAAATTATATAATATACTCACTAACTAAATACTATATTTATATTGTACCTATCTCTATCGCAACTAATAAATTATGCAGCATTTTATTCAAAATATATATAAAACTACCTGATCCCGTGCACTTCGTTGCCCGTTAAATGTACCAACTTTATATGACTCAAACTTAGTTCAATTCATTATTTAATAGTCGGTGTATGGTGTTCAACTTATCTTTTCCGCTGTCCGGAATAAAAATTTTGATTCGCAGCAGTATAATATTATCTGGCAGGCAATTTACCTGTGGTAGATCGCTGTTAGTACGTAAGTGGTAAGTGTATGATTTAACTTTAAAGTATCAAAGTTATACCAAGTTTGTCGTATTCCACCTATGGAGGATTAATATAATTAATTAATACAAAATCAGTGTCGGACTGGCTCGAAAAGGCCCAGTCCGCAATTGGAAGAAAGGGCCCCCAACAGGCAAATAGAAAATGTTTACACAGAAAAAAATACGTACCTTCCAACTAAAATTCAATTATTCGATATATTAACTGGTTTTACTTTATTTTCAATATAGAATTTATATTGTACATATTCTCAAATACTAAGACATTTTCTATAGACCCAAAGTAAATTTCCTACCAGAGACCCTTTGGACTGTTTTTATTACCAGACAGGGGATATCCCACCTATCCAGGTATCCAACTCCCAAATTACGCTCTGGGGCGTAGCCACTACATTGTCTACACGGGCATGGACCAATTGCGCCAAAACAAAATTTGTATTTTAGCCTTTAGGGTCAATATACCAATTGCGCGGCGTATATTTTAGGGTCAGTGTGCTAATTGCGCCTCTTATATTTTACGATAAATATACCTATTGCACTTGTATTCAAATTTGCATTTAAAATCTTCAGATTTAGAAATATTGTTTTTTGATCTAATTCCATCAACATCAACATAATCACACTAAAATGCTTGAAAATTAAAAACGTATTTATTGATCAATTGATCACTGGTTAGAGTGACTAGTTATAATACATTTTATATAATTGACGGTCAAAAAGTAACTTGTTAAATGTGAAGAAAAAAATGTTTATTTATTTATATTATATTATGTATTAATACTCGCATAAATAATTTATAATTAACTTATAACTTTTCCTTAGGTATTGTAAAATGTTTTGAGCGCAATTTGTCTATTGACCCTAAAATGTATAAAGCGCAATTGGTATATCGACCCTAAAATTTTTAGAGCGCAATTGGCATATGAAAAAGTAATTTTAAGCGCAATTGGTAAACTCCCGTCTACACCACCTGTGACATCAAATATAAAGAAAAACAGCGATTCAAATTGTGTCAAATTGTGCACGAATACAATACTTGATATCAAAATATATAATAATTCAGTTACAATCAGTTTTAATGCGAATACCAAGTTATACTCATACCGTCTTACAAATGTATATGTTAACATAACCCGCCACGAATATTATTAAATGCTGGCTAATGTTAACATTAACCGGTTAATATGACATTAGCCAAGGACTTATGGATAATGTCTTAACGACTATAAAATTGCATCATGCATGATATGAAATCATTTTAAATTATTAGCAATATTAAATATATTTTAGATACAATTAACCATATGCAAAAAAAAGATACAATAATGAGTTTATACTAATAATACAATATTAAATTTTATTTTATATTTTAAGATTTTTTTTTAATTAGTATTTAAGAATAGAATTAATGTGTTACTATTTATTATTACATGGCATACTTCCATGACATTTTGAATTACACAAAATATTAGATGATTTACACTTACAACGATTGGTGTCACATTTACCTTTGCATGAACACCTTTTGTATCCTTGACCACCACTACCGTCTGATATTAGACCAGCAATTTCCCTCAATGGTTTTTCTATAGGTACCACCTCATCAAGCGGTATTAATGATTTCGGACAAACACCAAACTGGTTTCTTGTATATAACTGTGGCAAAGTACCATATTTATTACCAAGTTTATAATATTGTTCGTTCTCAATAGCCACAACTGCAAATAAAATATTTCTTGGGTCTACTCGTCCTCTGTCGACATCGGGTAAAGTGACTCTCACACTATC
>NC_042494.1:48759933-48766365 GCF_005508785.2 Acyrthosiphon pisum | reverse complement strand
AAATGGTATTTCGATAATATGTTAATAATACAATTTTATAATATGAAAATTTGACAAAAAAAAAATGATAAATATCTAAATATTAATTTTAAACTACCTTTGAATACCAGAATGAAGCGCTTTATTCTTCATTAACTGCACAAATCTCAACCCTTCGTTCCATGATTTTACGCTATTAGTTTGCACCCAAGTGATCAACATATTTTGTATATCTTGATTAGCCCTTTCCACGCTACCTTGACTTTGGCTATGGCGCGGTTTACCGTGCACGATTTTTAGCGTAGGCCACATAATTTTTAAGTCGTTTATAATTTTATTGACAAATTCTCGCCCATTGTCGGATTGTAAAATTATTGTAAAATATTTTTAATTTTTTTTATTATTATTATGTGTTATTGTTGAAACTGTGTTAATATATAATATAATAAAGTGTGATATATAGGCCCGTGAATTTTATTTTTTATTTTTTGGCCCTTTATCTAATAATGTACTTATACACTATAACACGGAATTGGAGTTAGTGGTAGCGTGTGATGCTAGTCCTGTGGGTCTAGGAGCAGTCCTATCTCATAGATTTTTCGATGGCACTGAAAAGCCAATAGCTTTCGCTTCTCGTACATTGTCTGAGTGTGAAAAAAGATATGCCCAGATTGATAAAGAAGCATTAGCGTTAGTTTTTGCAGTAAAATACTTTCATCAATATTTATACGGTAGGAAGTTTATTTTAAAAACAGACCATAAGCCTTTAATTAGTATTTTTGGTGAAAAAAAGGCATACCAACTATGGCTGCTCACAGACTGCAACGATACGCTGTATTTTTATCTGGTTATTCCTATGAAATAGAATTTATTAAAGGGATTGACAATGGTAACGCGGACGCATTATCTAGATTACCAGTAAGTGGAACAGATTCTATTAATGATGTTGAATGTGATAAATTTTATATTAATCTGATTACTACCAATGTCAAAACAATTGCAGATTTGGACATTTGTATGGAAGTAAAAAAAGAAAAAATATTGAGAGAAGTGTTTTTAAGAGTTTTTAGTGGTAATTGGCCGGACAAAATTAAAAACGTTGAAGACAAATTGATACCATATTTTAATCGTAGGAAGGAGCTTACTATTGAGCAAGGGTGTCTCCTTTGGGGTCATAGATTAGTCATTCCAAATAAGTTCAGACAAGAATTATTGAATGAGTTACATCACACGCATATGGGTATAGTGAAAATGAAATCTTTGGCTAGGTCATATATTTGGTGGCCGGGCATTGACAAAGATATTGAGAATATGACTAAAAGTTGTATTCCGTGTTTAGCTAATAGTAACAACCCGCCTAAGAGTGTTTTACATAGTTGGCCTTGCAAAATGCAAAATGTTACATATTTTAATTCCTTGATGTATGAAATTAACTTTTTGCTTGGAAACCAATGTTTTCGGATATTCAGAAAAAAATGCAATTTGCATTTAAATCCGTTCCCTATTTATGAGCGTTTGAAATTCATATTTTTACAATATTGGTTATTCACTCGATTTCTCATGTAGTGGTTTTGTTATTTTATTGTTCTTCAAAAACGAATAACTTTAGATACATGAAAATTTTACTGATTGTTTATATTTTCATTTTCTATACACCATCAAATTCAAAATATTTTGACTCTTTTTGAGCGACTTACGGACATTGTCAGTTTTCAATTTTTTTAGTTTATTTTTATATAAATATCCATACAATTTTATTTGTTGGGTAAAAAAGCGTGAAAATTTAATGCAAGGCTCTTGATATTTTGTTACAACAGCACTACAGCAGTTGAAAAACATTGAAAATACATAGGCACAATTTTTTTATAAGCATTTAAAGTTCGAATTTTGACAAAATGCATCAAATTTAAAATGTAATAATTATTTTGCAGTTCAAAATTTTAAAATATTCAACTTTTATAGCTAAGAATTTAAAATGTAAAACAAGGTTCCACGCAAATAGGTAAATATATAAATTACTTTATTCACAATAATATCATCAAATATACTTAGTAATATCATAGGCTAACTGACTGTTTTCGCTCAGAATCGTTTTTCGTATACAATGATATTATATCATTGAATTCAAATTTAATACAATCCATTATACAGTATAACCATTATCCTGGAACTTACTGTACAGCAGAGCGAAATCCACTTTTTAAGCTTTTATATAACTAAATAAATAAACCAATAAATAACATTTTGTTCATTATTTATATAACTGAAAATGTTTGTAAACATCTCAAAACAAAACAAAATATTTTGAAAATGTTATGATGTATAGAAAATCCACGTTCAGTGGACAGTTACACCAAAACTCAAAATCGATTTTGTCAAATTTTTCCATTTTTCCTTGACTATTTTTTCACCCTGTGCTTCTGAAAACTACTGGGAATTTTACATTTTGACCTACTCCATGCACCAAATAGATTCACTTTCCCATCGAACAAGATACTGAAGTTCAAAATCATAAACATTATTTCGTCTAGGTACTTATCGTGTACACAGACCCACAAAAAAAATAATAACACATATCACTGTAAAATCAATACATTCATCATTCTACTCAGAATCTAAAATGTAATATAATAATGCTCCTAATATATTGTTACAACCACAGTTGAAAAATATTAAAAATACAAAGTTACAATTTTTTTTTATAAATATATAAGTTCGAATTTTTACATAATACATAAAACTCATGAAAATTTGCAATTCGTTTTGAGTTAGAAATTTCTAAAGAATTTTTCTTTTTAAATCTCAAATTTGAAAATTTAATACAAGATTCTACATGAGTTTGTCTACCGGAAATTTAAATTTTTATGAGCGTTTGAAGTTCAAATTTTATCAACATTGGATATTCCCTCGATTTTTCATGTAACAATATTTTCTCATTTTGTTGTAATTCGCGCAAATAAAAAATAACTGTAGACACTTTCTCTATTTTGAGATAGAAGATGATCGATGTAAATTTTTAATTTTTGAACACTATTACACCAAATATTAATTATTAAATATTGCATTATATATACATTTATTTGCAAAAAAATTGTATATAAAAAACAAAAACTGAATCTTTGACTCCAGCAACTTCGGGCGGAACCTAGTTACCTATTATAGGTAAGTATAGGTATTTTAAAAGTATATAAGAACGCATTAAATACATATTATGAATTACGCCATGGCGTGTAACAGCTTTTATAGTCTATTGATCTTTAATCTTTATTTTGGTGCTTATATACTTACTTAGATAAACAGTAGGTAACTTAAATAATTATTTTTTGAGTGCCCATGATATCAAGAATTTTGCAATAAACGAAACGTGAGGAAACAAAGCCGCTCTTGATAAGTGCTCACATTATCTCTGAACCATTTAGACCTGTAAAATATTTAAATGTTTTTAGCTTTTCTATTGTTAGTTTAACAACAGAGCAATTAGGATTAATACTTATACTGTATTTCATATAGTAGTCTGCAGTAGTTTATTTGTCTGATTAAATAAATATAAAAATACAAAGTGACTGTGGAGTGCTTTGGAGTGTAGAATATTTAAGTTTTGACGGAATAAGGTCGTTATGTGCAAATAATAACCTAACCACAGTCACTACATTTTTACAATGTAGTCTGTTTAATTATCTAATTCAGACCGTGCGTATAGTGTGCGAATATTCGCTATTAATTCCACCACTAATCCAATCTCTCATCGAAGCACCATTGAGAATATGGTCGTTGGCCTTTATTTATTCAATTTTATTTAAATTGTATGATAAATTATATTGAATGAATAAGTTTTAATTCTTAGCGTTTTATGTAATTCAATTTTTGAAATATACCAGAATAGGTATAACAACAAACGTATACATTTAAATAACGTCAGATATCAACTGTCAAAGATTTGAAGTAAACTAAAATATAGGTAAGAAAATACATTTATATTGAATTCAATAATATTGTATTTACTTTAAAATATAACATCATACCAGTATCCAGGGTGTTTATTAATTATTCCATCATGAGCCACTCGTTATTTCGAAAAATATTAATGATTTTAAAAATATTTTTTTACATAGTTTCAAGATGTTACAAAACAACGGTTTTTTTCAATTGGTTTTTTATTCTTATTGTTGAACGAAACTAAAAAAAAATATATATTTTTTTATGGGGAGGCTAAAACCTATGTGTATAGGTGCCTGAAATTGCGCATATGGCTGTATGTAACTTTAAATTCATATTTTTAATCTGTTAATTCGATTCAGATTCAGACTTGTCTACATCATGCTGCACCTACATAAAACAAATGCATTATCTAAACAATAAATTATTAATTACGTATTATTTATTTCAATCATTATCTAGGTATAGACTATATTTATAAAAACATGATCATTTTTAACAATTAAATATTAATTTGAATTATTTTACAGATTCATGCTATTAACGTATAAATGTACAATTAAAAAAATAATTACCTATTATATAATATAAATAAACCACCATATTAATCATATTTTAAAAGGTTATGTCCTCGAAAAAGATGGATGCAGGACAAAAGCCGAAAGTTCTGAAATCCAAGAGACATGAACCAGCAAAATATAAAAATAGTTCTCACATGGTTAGTGTATTTCAATTCCTCCAAAAATTTCGCAAGTATGTTGGGCGTAATATCGGATGTTAGCCAAATAACTAAAAATAAGACATTTTTGTTTTAGTGATGAAGTTTTATGTGATGTTAGGATAGAAACAAATTTTGGAAAAACAGTGTTTGGACATAAAATTGTTTTTATATCTGCCAGTCCATATTTTCGTGAAATGTTCACATTTGTTGCAGAAGGTAAAAAAGACTATGTTGAAAGATTAAAGGAGTTAGATTTCAAAGTCTTACAACTCTTGGTGGATTATATGTATACAGGCGAAATCACAATTACCAAAGAAAATGTACAGGTATTTATGTATTTAAGTATAGGTACCTAATGTATTATACCTATATGACTATATGATTGGTTATAGTCTATAGAGTATAGACATACATACAATTATTAGATTTCTAAATCTTTTATTCTTAATTGCTTAAGATTGTGTTGCCAGCTGCAGATCTCTTACAGTTAGAATATGTAAAACGAGCTTGTGTTGGATTTTTACAAAAACACTTGAATCCTTCAAATTGTCTTGGTATTAAATCATTTGCTGACTTATATAGCTATAAGGAATTGTCGTTAATCTCCGAAGAATTTATTAAAAAACAGTTTTTGTATGAAAAATATAACGTAGTTTACTGATTCTGTCAGCAATTAGCATAAATTATGATAATTATTTTTCAGAGAAGTGGTGGAGTATCCCGAGTTTCTATCTTTATCTTCCGAAGAATTGATTAAGTTAATATCATCTGATGACATTTCTATGCCACTTGAAGAAAAAGTAAGCAAACTGAAATTGATAATGTTGTATTTTAATATTGTGGATGAAGATCAATAAATTATTTATCTACACATATAAAGATAAAATATAATCTTATAAGTTGCGTTTTGAAAGATATATAAATTATATAATAAAATAGTTATTGGCAGGTAATTAAATTGTGTATATAAATCCACACCAATGTTGTAAAAAAAAGTTGTTAAAAACAGGGGCATTAAATTCAGGGGCATCCTTAGACCCATTTATACAGGGAGCGAAATCTTTATGGATAAAAAAACTCAGTTTCTGCCTACAATATAGTTTTAAGTAAAGTGTATTATAAAAAATATATGTTTTAAGAGGACATCGTACCTGCATGTGTAGGTATTGTCTTTGTCGTCTTACTAACACATATACGATATACTTACCTAGCATACCAAATTGCATGATCAGCATAATCCGTTTTACTCTATTTTTTTTTTTAATAATAGAAGTCATTTTCTCTTTTTAAATTAACATAACTTGTTTTAAAATTAAAATATAAAAAAGCTTACAAATAGAGCCTGTAATTTGACAAAAGTAAAAATTGATCTAGGCTCTAATAATAAAAACAATAGAATAAGATGGATTAGGAAATTATACTGAATTTAAAATTTGCAATTCATGAGACGTAAACTCCGCCAAGAAAATATTGGGTAATACAGGTAATATTGAGTTCATGTAAACTTCGCCTGTGAAAAATATCAAGTAACTGTATACAATTAATATATATTATATTGTCTATAGTACTTATCTTCAATTTAGTATTAAATAATAGTTACCCAGGCGTTATGGGCCAAGAAATATATATAGTTAGGTAGTTAAAAATATGAAATGACTATACATATAATAAATATAATAGTATTAAAAAAATAAATTTCAAGTACCTATCTACGGTTGTTTGTTTTTGAATTACAACAATTTACATGTGAAATCGAGTGAGCTCAAATGTCGTAAACAATTGAACTTCAAACGCTC
>NC_042494.1:48756853-48758159 GCF_005508785.2 Acyrthosiphon pisum | reverse complement strand
TACTGAAGTGAAAATCGTAGCATTATTTCGACTACTTATCGTGCACACAGACACAAAAAAAATAAATAAAAAAAATAAATAAATAAATAAAAAAACACACATCATTGTAAAATCAATACATTCATCGTTCCACTCAGAATCTAAAATATAATTTGTAAATTTTTATGAATTTTGTTAAAATTTTAAATTTAAATGCTTCCAAATTCCAATATAATGTGGCTAAAGGTCAGCCCTCTTCCTCACCTATCATTATTCTTCCAATAAACTGGTTTGAAAGTTTAAGTTACAAATGATAAAACTAAATGCAATTAAACTACCTGCATATTACATAAAACAATTTATTATTTACAATATTTAATATTCAATTTTAAGTACTAATATAAAATGTTATCAATTATTTTATTAAAAACAAATATATAATAATTAATATCATATATTCATATGTAGGTATTGTGTGAAATATTTATTGGATTTTTGTAAAAAACTAAAAAAAGGAACGCAAGAGCTGTAAAAGAGTATTGAGTTAAATAATGGTATACCATTTTATTAATATATTAACTATAAAATCGAGCTTTGCAAAACATTCTCCAAATTTTTATTGAAGCAATAACAGGTTTGGGTGGGTGGTTTGACAAAAAAAATATATTACCATGTTTTTTGGCTGTAATAGGCGCTGGTCTCATAGAATAAAAAATATTTATGAAATAATTAAATTGTTTTTATATTTTAGGTATTTGAATGTGTTATTAATTGGGTAAAATATAGATTGAATTCTAGAAAAGATTTTTTGCCCGATCTTATGGAACATGTACGTTTGCCATTAGTTTCGAAAGAGTACATATTAGATAAAGTAGTTGATGAACCTCTTCTTAAAAGTAATCCAAAATGTAAGGATTTTTTTCGTAAATATGCATGTATTATTAATGTAACTAATTTATTTATTGTTATAATATTTATAGGTAAAGATTATGTATTTGAAGCATTACATTTTAATCTAATGAATTCAGTTGATCCTGCCTCTGTTCCAAAAACGATTCGGAGTAAACCTAGACCTTGTAGTTTACAAAAAGTATGGATCTGTTTTTATTGATTTGCTTTGACAATTATTTATTTTATCCATTTTAATTCTTTTAGGTTGTTCTAGTTTTCAGTTGGTCACCAACAACTCATAAGAGTGTTACAAACTGGTATGACCCAGTAACTAACCTATGGCATATTGCACCAGAAATTAATAGATATTGTAAGGAATGCCCGACTGCAGCTGGTCTGTGCGTTATAAAAGATAAACTCGTGTTTTCTGTGGGTA
>NC_042494.1:48756079-48756803 GCF_005508785.2 Acyrthosiphon pisum | reverse complement strand
GATTGAATATCCAGTGTTGTAAAAATTTGAATTTCGAACGATAATAAAAATTTAATTTGACTTTCTTATAGATATTTTTTGTTTGATAAAGGTAGATAATCTTATAAGGAATCTTGTATTACACTTTCATATCTTAGATTTAAAAAGAAAAATTTTTATGAATTTCTAACTCGAAATAATTTGCAAATTTTCGTGATTTTTCCATATTTTGTCATTTTTTGAACTTTAAATGCTTATAAAAAAAAACTGTGACTAACGATCTTTAATATTTTTCATCTGCCTTTGAAACAATATACTAGGAGCCTTCTATTAAATTTTCAAGCTTTTTTATCCAACAAATAAAATTTCATTGATATTTTTAGAAAAAAAACTAAAAAAAAATGGAAAATGAAAATGTCCGTAAAGAGCTCAAAATAAATCAAAATATTTTGAAAATGTTATGGTGTATAGAAGATGCTAAGATAAAATTCAGTCAAAATTTCATGTATCTACGGCTATTTTTTTTAAAGTTACACCAAAAACCAAATTTAATTTTGTGAAAAATCGATTTTGCGTAAAAATTCCCGTTTTTCCTTAATTTTTCTTTTGTTTTTCCCAGCGCTTTTGAAAACTACTGAGAAATTTAAATTTTGACCTCCCCAATGCACCTACGATATTCACTCTCTGATCGAACAAGATACTGAAGTTGAAAATCGTAGCATTATTTCGACTACTTATCGTGCAC
>NC_042494.1:48750832-48753661 GCF_005508785.2 Acyrthosiphon pisum | reverse complement strand
CTATAAAAACTACCAAAAGCTGTAGTAAAAATTAAACATAATTCCTGAAGTTTGATTGTAATTTCGAAAAAAGGGTTGAATTTGTAAGCTCCTAGACTATGCTTTGTAAGAACCACATCTTTGACATAAAACCAAAAAGCCCAAAATAAATACAAATGTAATGCAATTATTTCATGAGATTTTTTAAAAAAATATCCAAATTTTATGTCCTTAGTTACTGAAATTACTTGAAAGCCTAGTTACTTTGCCAAAGAATTCATACATAGGTACACATAAAAAATTAAAATCGGACATTAGTATGTGTAATTTACCACCGCTTATTGGTCTAAAACGTACGAAAAATACGTGTGATGCGATAAAAGAAATTTAATTGGACAAAACAAACTATAAGTCTTTGCATTGCTTTCCATTGAACAAGATAAAATATAAAAATCGATAAATTATGAAGAAATTATAAATTCCATTGCTCAAAAAAAAATGTTTTAATATAAAATTAATAACTTCTTCTTACTTTAATTACTATATATTATATAATTATATAAATATATTGTTGTTGTATGTACCTAATTAGTTATCATTTTATAATTTGTAAATAATTTTGTGTTATCATATTATAATAAAAAAAGGATGGGATTAACCTAATATTATTATTATTTTAGATTCCGAATTGGAACTTATGTCTTTAGGATTAAATACCTTAGATTGATTTGAATTGCTTATAGTTTATATTATTTTATTTTGAATGATTATATTGTAATTTCACTATTACTTTCTTATACTGTTTATAATCTATTTTATTTATTTTTTTTTCTCTTATGTTATGTTCTTGATATGTTTATTTAATATTGTAATTGCATGAACTCTCACCTCCAGCACAGCCTTTGGCTTTGGAGGTGATCCAACAAAAAAAATTTGTCAATTAGGAATTTAACTTGTATATAATGTTTGTTGGAGAATTAATAAATATTATTATTATTATTATTATTATAATTTCATTAAAAAAAAAATATATATATATACTATTTTTATGTTATTCAGTATTTCAATTTCAGTATGTTTATTTTTATTTATTCAACATATATAAATGAAAGTTGGATCGTTTATTTTGTGATCATTGTACAGATTTTAACTAAAAAATTAAATTATAGTTACGTAATAACTTTTTTTTAAAGAATAAATATCTAAACTGACATAATATCAATAAAGAGCTGTCATTTGGATCATTTAAAACCATAAGTTTAATTTAAAACTGAAATAACCTATGATCAATATATAAAAATTATTATATTCCCGGGAAATTCCCGATGTTGGGAAACTATACTATCGGGAATTTGCCATCACTAGCCGCAACACCTAGCGCTTGCACTGGTGCAGTACCTAATCTTTCAGAAGTTAAATCGTATAACTACACTTATTAAAAATTACAAAAGTCGGAACAATTAACATGGGTATGCGGTACCGATGTAGCCGTGTAGGTTTATTTTGGAAGAAATCAGCCGAAATCAAATACTTAATCAGTTTACTCATAATATGTTATAAGTATTATGTAACAAACATAATATACTGATACCGTACTTCTCTTCACTAAAATAAGTTAAGTCTGAACAGTACGATAAAAAAAAAAAGTACGGTATCAGTATGTTTGTTAATTAGGTGATATCGCACGGCAAAAGGCGTAAAGTCACGAAAATGTATAAATTATTTTGAGTTAGTAATTCCTAAAAATTTTAAATATAAGATTTTAAAATGTAATGCAAGATTCTATATATATTTTTCTACTTGTATCAAAAAAAAAATGTCTACAAGAAAGTCAAATTAAATATTAATGAGCGTTTCAAGTTCA
Source organism: Acyrthosiphon pisum (assembly GCF_005508785.2). Classification (NCBI taxonomy): domain Eukaryota; kingdom Metazoa; phylum Arthropoda; class Insecta; order Hemiptera; family Aphididae; genus Acyrthosiphon; species Acyrthosiphon pisum. The sequence continues at coordinate 48,751,818 of NC_042494.1, read as the reverse complement.
AAATTTTCCAAGATTGAATATTCACTCGATTCCTCATTACTCATTAGCGATTTTGTTATTTTCTTTTAATTCATAAACGAAAAACTGTAGATACATAACAATTTCACTGAATATTTATATTTTCATTTTGGAACTTTGTTATACATTACCGAACACCCTTTTTTTTGCAATTTTTTTTTTCTTTAGACTTATGTAGTTAACTATACTGAAAACGATGGTGAAGTCAGAATTTTGCGGTCGGGCTTAGTTTCGAAGTTATAGCTTTATGAAGCTCGCTATTTTATTATTTTTGCGCTTTCGCGCGTCACTAGTTAACCTATTAGGTACGAATATTAATTTTTTATTTCGAAATCTTTGTACTTCAACGAGTTAAGAACGACGGTGCAATCAAAATTAGATAGCCAGACTTCGTTTTAAAGTTATATGCTCAGGCAGTTTCGAATTCTAAGTTTTTACGCATACGCTCAACGCTCTATAGAAGCTCCCTACGCCTAACGGCTCCGGTCGCCAAACTTAAGGTCCTGCGGACCTCTCGCTGGATGGGGGCTCGCCCCCTAAACCCCCCGGGGCTTAAATAGCAAACCTGTGTGGGAGGGGGGAGGCGAACCTATGCTATAACTATATAGCCCCTACCAATAAACGCCACCTGTGGCGCTAGAATCACCCGCCTAATTTCGTTGGCCGCACTATAGTATCCGTGGTTCATATTGACATAATATTATATTCCGATTGTTAAATATTATATTATGGCAACATGCAGTGTTGGGTAAATTACTTTTAAAATGTAATGGAATTACGTTACTCGTTACTTCATATATTTTTATTTAAATTACATTTGCGTTACCTAAAATTATTTTTATCACGTTACGTTACTTTTTTTTTTTAATCTCTGATAACAGTTATAATTTTTTTTTGAACCATATTCAATTTATAATATGATATATTTTACAATATATTTCAGACCTACTACCTAGTAATACCTAGTG
>NC_042494.1:48734005-48750253 GCF_005508785.2 Acyrthosiphon pisum | reverse complement strand
CCATAAGGCCATATAGCCATATAGGTTGATATCCGATAGGTGGCTTACTAATTCGTAAATCATAATTCGTTTCAAATTAAATTTTATTTTTAAGCCGAACTCTTATCTTCTGATAATGAAAGTAATAACATAATTCCTGGAATGTTTAATAATATTGTTAACTATTATCGGAATCAAAAGTAAATAAAATTGATTTTTAATTTTTCTGGAAAATCTTATTAGTTTATTTTTGTACTACATTCAAAACTATTATTTTAATAAACAACGTGGAAAATAACGCATTAGTGCGTTACTTCATAGAAATTTCTTTTAAAAAGTAATTGCGTTACAATTGCGTTACTGTAATTTGTAATTTGCGTTACGTTACTACCCAACACTGGCAACATGACTGATGAACCTTATGTACTAAGGCACTAAGCCTATACTACAATTATTATAATAATAGATTAATTGCTATCAAGTTTTCAGGTAAGAGCGAAAAAAATTAATATTCGTACCTAATAGGTGCAGTAAACTAGTGACGTGCGAACGTGCAAAAATCGTAAAATAGCGAACTTCATTAAGCTATAACTTCGAAACTAAGTCCGACCGCCAAATTCTGACTTCACCATCGTTCTCAGTATAGTTAACTACATAAGTCTCAAAAAAAAATTGGAAAAAAAAGGGTGTCCGGTAAAGTAACAAAATACCTTCATTTTCTATACACCATAAAATGTTAATAATATTTTAACTCTCTTTGAGCCTTTTACGGACATTGTCAGTTTTCAATTTTTTTAGTTTTTTTTTCTATAAATATCAATAAAATTTTATTTGTTGGGTAAAAAACTAAAAAAGCGTGAACATTTAATACGAGGCTCCTGATATGTTACAATAGTAGTTGAAAAATATTGAAAATACATAGGCGCAATTTTTTTTATAAGCATTTAAAGTTCGAATTTGACAAAATGCATCAAATCTAAAATGTTATAATTATTTTGCAGCTAAAAATTTAAAAATATTCAACTTTTATTGCTAAGGATTGAAAATTTAAAACAAGGTTCCACATAAGTATGTTATTCTGTAACCAAAAAAATTCAAAAATATAAATCGCCGTTTTTTTGTAGTTATTTTATGATCAAATTTAGACGACAGTCGACAATACATATCAAATAACCAAGAATAACGATTTTAGTTATTTTGTTGTAGTTTTATAATATTAATTGAACTTACCGGCTACCGTATTTATAATAAGTAATAACAATATAATTATATAAATATATTATGAAATATCCACACCGACAAAACGTCAACGCCCATATTCGCTTTTCGTATACAATGATATTATATCATTGAATTCAAATTTAATACCATCTATTATACAGTGGCCCACTATAGGTATAATGCACACATTATACTATACAGCAGACTGCAGAGCAACATCCATTTACCCGCTTTTTATAAACTGATATTGTAACAATGTGTCAACTGTCAGGAACCTTGACGCTTTGCATCAATTGTAAAGCTTTTTGACTATCTACTTATTAAAACAATTAAAATAAATATATATTATAGGTAGACAGGTATAGCCCAATAACTGTTATTTAGCCATGGACCATGGTAAAGCCTAAGTGCATTGATATCAAATATTTAATAAGCTTAATATCAATCTATCAATAATGAATGATGATATTATTATAATATACCTAATTCATATTATAATTTATAGGTATTCCTATTATATTATATTTCATTCATTGTGAATAAAACCATGGTTGAAATAATGCCATAATCATAGACATATAAATAATATTAATAAATATTCATATGTCTATGGCCATAGAACAATATGCCATGATGGTCTAATAAAAACGATAGGTATCCAAAACAAAGTATTTTCATAAAAATTATATACTATCATATTGTGCTATCATGGTAATGGATTATCACGATCACGGTCTTAGAAGATAATCTTCTAAGACCGTGATCACGATTAAATATAATATATTATTATCTTTAATCATAGGCCTTTTACCATATATAATAAAATAATGGATATTGGATAGGCCATTCCTATATTAATATACGAGGGGTTTGCGTGCTTAGACAGTTTTTATATGGTGTTTCTCACTCTAGCAAGGGGTCTTATCATTATTTGATTATGAGACCCCTATTTGTAACGTTCATGCACGTGTGATAAGATAGTATGGCCCACGGTCTTAGAAGATATATATATAGATATATATAAGATATATATCTTCTAAGACCGTGGTATGGCCTATCCATTCATTTATTATCTATGCCTTTTACTAAAAAGGTCTTTAATCGTGTGGATTATGCACGGTTTAAGATAGTACTATCTTAAACCGTGGGATTATGGAACGACCTTATCACTTTATCAGTTATCTTTCTTAAGATGGCCGTGACGCGACACGGCGCGACTGTATGTAAAATAATAATTACTAAAAATGTAAATTTGTAATTATTGTTTATTTAATAATATGATTTTATAAGTAAAACAATATCAACATGTTCAAACTACAATATAATACCAGAGTGTGCTTTTTCCGCCACTTGAAATTCAGTATCGGTTACACGATAGACACAAAACACCCGAGTAGTCGTGCCGCTTCTAAATCTGTAGTAGTTGATGGTAAATCATATATTGAAGACGAATACACGAATGTCACGCCAAAAATATTATCGTTTATCGGTACCAACAATCACAACCGTTGTGGCCACCCTCTCAACTTGTTCAAACAGCGTCTTGTCGATTTTTTCTACGATCATTTCAGAGGACGAACGGGTAATCCAATTTTTTCTATTTACGACAAAATAAATCCAGTCGTGACGACAAATGAAAATTTTGACTCTCTACTTGTACCCAAAGATCACCCAAGTAGAAACAAAACCGATAGTTATTATTTGAACAAGACTCACATGCTTCGTGCCCACTGTACTGCACACCAGTCCGAATTAATAAAAATGGGTTTGGACAATTTTGTAGTATTCGGTGATGTGTACAGGAGAGATGAAATCGACGCCACTCACTATCCTGTATTTCATCAGGCTGACGGTGTGCATATATTTACACCCAATGAATTAGAATTAATCAACGGAACTAATGTTAATGTATTTGATAACGACAAAAACAATTCAAACGATGAAAAGCAAGGGGTTTATTCAAAAGAAGCCAATGAAATTGTTACTGATCACTTGAAAAAAACATTGGTTACGATGATTAAAAAAGTATTTGGCGAAGAAATTGAATACCGATGGATATCAGAGTATTTTCCATTTACACATCCGTCATTCGAATTAGAAATTAACTACAATGGTCAATGGATTGAAGCTTTAGGATGCGGTGTTATTCGACATGAAATATTAAAAAATGCCGGTGCTGGCAATCGAATTGGTTGGGCATTTGGTCTTGGATTAGAACGACTAGCAATGCCATTTTATTCTATACCAGACATACGTTTATTCTGGTCTAAAGATTCAGGATTTCTCAACCAGTTTCAAAACCTACCCAAAGATGGACGAATGAAATATAAACCAATCAGCATATACCCTCAATGCATTAATGATATTAGTTTTTGGTTGCCCAAGGAAAAACAATTTTGTTCCAATGATTTCTATGAACTTGTTGGAAACTACGGTGGTCAGCTAGTTGAACAAGTAAAACTAATAGACCAATTTAAACATCCAAATACTGGAAATGTAAGCCATTGTTATCGCATAGTTTATAGACATTTAGAAAAAACATTGAGTCAAGCAGAAGTAAATGAAGTACATAAACTGATCGAAATAAAGGCTACACAAATTTTAGGCGTAAAACTAAGATAGTACAAATTTGATAGCTAGATGATTTGATCTGTCGTGACTGATATTTTAGTTTGCTTATAACATAAAATGGATGTGTGAACGAAACTTTATTTTAATTGTGAAGATTGTAAATTAAAATAAAATGAAAAGTAAATCAGAAATTTTAACATCATACTTAGAAAATTATATTTACTATTGGTTTGATAATAAATATTTAACTATATACATAGTTACTTACATTTGTATAAGACTAAATTAAAAAAAATACATTGAAAAAATACTATCATAAATAATTGGTAACTATTAAACAGTGTTTTCTTAAATAGTGTAACTAAGACTAAATAAGAAATACCTACATTTTTTTTTTAATTTTATGTACTGAAATAAATGTTAATATTTTAATAATCAAACAAATATAAATTACAATTATTATTGTATGTTTGTTTATTTGAAATTCAGTACGAAAAAGTGAGTAAGTGGGTGTCACTCTGTTGTACAAAAGGTTACAAGTGGGTCACTGTAATGGATGGTGTTAAATTTGAATTCAATTATACAATATCATAGTATAAGAAAAACGATTATGAGCGAAAACGGTCAGTCAGCCAATGATATTACTAAGTATATTTGATGATATTATTGTGAATAAAATAATTTATACTTTGACCTATTTACATGGACCCTTGTTTTAAATTTTCAATCCTTAGCTATATAAGTTTTATAACATTTTATAAATTTTTAACTACAAAATAATTATTAAATTTTGTCAAAATTCGAACTTTTAATCCTTATAAAAAAAAATTGTGCCTATGTATTTTTAATATTTTTTAAGTGGTGTTGTAAATTTTCACAAATTTTTACCAACAAATAAAATTGTATTTATATTTATAGAAAAAAACTAAATACATTTAAAACTGACAATGTTTGTAAACAGTTCAAAAAGAGTTAAAATATGTGAAATTTTATGGTGGGTTAATAACAATAAAATAACAAAACTGCCACATGAGAAATCGAGTGAATATCTGAATATCCAATATTGTAAAAATATGAACTTCAATCAATTACATTTGATAACAATTTAATTTGATTTGCTTGTAGACATTTTTTTTTGATAAGGTAGACAAACTTATGAATAACCTAGTATTACAATTTCAAATCTTAGATTTAAAAAGAAAATTTTTTATGAATTCTCAACTCAAAATAATTTGGTAATTTTTGTGATTATTCCATATTTTGTCAATATTTGAACTTAAAATATTTATAAAAAAAAACTGTGACTAATAGTGACTAATAGAATTTTTAAAATTTTTTAAATGTCATTGTAATAATATAGTAGGAGCCTTGTATTAAATTTTCAAGCTTTTTTACCAAACAGTTTTATTGATATTTATTGATAAAAAGACTATACAATTGAAAACTAAAAATGTTCATAAATAGTTCAAAACAAATCAAAATATTTTGAAAATTTGATCGTGTATAGAAAATGCAAATATAAACAACCAGTGAAAATTTCATGTATATACGATAATTTGTTTTAAAGTTACACCAAAAACCAAAATCAATTTTGCATAAAAATTCCCGTTTTTCCTTAATTGTTATGTTATTTTTCCTGGTGCTCTTGAAAACTATTGGGGATTTTAAAATTTGACTTCTTGAAAGCACCAACTATATTCACTTTCCTGTCAGAAAAGATACTGTTGAAGAAAATCCAAACATTTTTACTGTCCTAAAAGGTGATGACAGACACAAAAAAAAAAAAATATAAAAAAAATACACATTGTAAAACCAATAAATTCATCGTTCCACTCAGAATCTAAAACAATTTAAGCAATGTTGTTTTTTTCTATTGGAAAATGTTCATAAGATCTTCTTCTACTGGTTAGAAAAGAAAAAAGTATTGTTTTTAAGAGGTAAATGTTGGAATTTTCATAAAGTTTGGTTAAATAAATATTCAATACAATGAATTTAATTTAATAGTATATTATTTTAATAATTTTCAACAAAGAAAAAAAAAATGTCCTTTATAAAATGAAAATGAAAATAATATATAATGTTATATACCTTGCATTAATGGGATGTACTCTTTTTGTGATAGTGTGTTACATAATTCAATTTTCTTTAATTAGGTATATATAAATGTAAGTTTAAAAAATAATAGTGATTAACTATTATCATGGTAATCCTGAGTCTCAATTGAACTTCTTTTTTACATCAATTTATACAAATAACACAAAAAGTATTTCTTAACAGAAAATAAAAAAATTACAGTTCCTTTTTTCAGTTAGACAAATCATAATTCATTAATTAATCTCGGAAATATTCAGATCAGCTTTTGTAAAACGTTTGTTTTCACATCCAATATACGGACAAGATACAAACATTTTACTCTGGAACATTTGATTAACTGATTCTAAATCATATATATGTTTGCAAACTTTGTTGCGTATTGGTTTGGTAATTGGTTGCTTTGTATATGGATCCAACTTCCCTACTATCAATTCTTCTGCAATTAATCCTTCATTAGGTTTATTGAATTGTTGAATTGCTAATAAATGTTCGTGGTTTTTATATGTTTTCACACCAGCGTCATAAGTTTCAGTTAATATCCCTTGGGCCAATTCATTGTATGCACTGAAAAAATCATAATTAAAACACTTTAATCTTGACTTAATTCTTAGAAATAACAAAAATAATATTATAACATTTAAATAATGAAAGCATACATTAATATATATTATATATAATAAGTATATTAATATTTAATTTAGTAACATAAGAAGTTACTTCAATTTTTAGAAATTTTTTCCATAATATGCAGTGATTAGTTAATTAATTCTAGTCCGGTTAAGTTAATCATTTTACTAATATAAACCCCTTCATAGATTTAAAATATATTTTGTTTTGTACAAATTAATGTTTTAATAGAAAAAAAAAATAAATAATAATAGGAAATATAACTAATAATATTAACTAATATAAACAAATTGCGTGCCACGGTGTTAGTGTTCGAACACTTTCGAAACAGCTTGATCTATTTTGATGGGTCTTAATGTTTATTTCGTAGGTATGAGAATAGGTCGTTAAGTGTTTTTCATTCTCCTAGGACCAACCCAGGGAGGTGTCAAGCGGGGATTTTTAAATGTACGGTGGACATTTTTGTTTATTAAAACAACATACTTATATAAATTTCCATAGAACATCACATATCATAAATTTAAAATCTTTTAAGAACGATATACCGTATGGTACAACATTAATTATAATTGGTGCCATTATCAATATAAAAATTAACTAACCAACAATTAACCATAATAACTTCTTTTAGTAAGGTTCAATTACTCTTTTTGTTATTATTATTAGGATGGCCTCTTTTTCTTTTATTTTTTCTAACAACTTCTTTTATACCTATGTACTATTTGTATTTTTGTATAAGTACTAAGTACTATTCTTTGATCAAATTGGCTAGTTGTTCTTTGTTGTGCACAACTTTTATTTTCTATATTAACTTGTTTCTATTTAATTTAATAAGTTAAAAAAATAGCCTTGAAAATATGTATATTATTATAAAGTGTTATAACACATATTATGTACAAACTTTTATAAGACTTAGGAGCATACACAGTACACAAGTACAGTTTTTGTTTCAAACTTAACTGAAGGTTTATGTGATCAGGTAAGTTGGTGCCCGTGATTCACCACCCACTATTTGTATTAATTAATTATAAAATGTAACCTTCAATTTTGGAAAAAACAAGTAAAGACTTGTCTAAACGTTACACTTGTTTGGTCAAGTTTGAAACAAAAACTGAACGTGTGTATACCTCATTACATGTCATATTTACATCCCAAGCCACTTATTTTAACACAAACAACATTTATAATTCTACAAATTGTCCACCTTTAAGATTTTGAACGGAGCGATGAATGTATTGTTTTGCAATGATGTCTATTTCTTTTTCTTTTTTATTCTGTAAGCACTTTTTCTCCATCAAAACTTACTCAAAAGTATCAAGCATAGCTAGTATAGTATCTTTTCTGAAAGGTAATGTTCTTGAGCTGGTACTTTAGAGAGGTCATTTATCGATTTTCAAAACACTACTCGAAATAAAAGGTTAAAGGAGAAAAAATTTACAATTTCACAATTTTATAATATTAAATAGTAATAAACGATGTTTTCTACCAGAAATATTGCTTCAAATGAAAAATGACAAGAGATCTTTTTTGTTGTATTTTGGATTTTGTCCCTTACGATTTAAAGTTCGGAAAATTTTAGCCATTTATGAGTTATTTTAAAACGCTTTATTTATCACCATAGAAACGAATAAAATTAAATAAAAAAGATTCCCTCAACCGCTCAGAATCGTTTTTTTATCAAATGAAATCATTGCATTCAAATCGAATACAGTAAAATTACACTATCCTGTCCGAGGCCCGAAGGGACAATGGACAAACATCCACCACCGAAATGCGCTGACCTACTTTTCAAATATACACTTTATATTTTTAATATTGCCTTCAATGACCACCATACATTTTTCAAAAATGTTTTGTTTTCTTATGAAAACAAACATTACAAGTATTGCCAAAAATAATAAAATAACTGCATCTTGTACATACTTTTTAAATTCCTCGACATTTTCAATTTTCAAGTCTTTGTCAATATGTCTTCTTAACTCATCTTTGTTACAGCCAATGACTGATTCTAGTCCTCTATCAAATTTACAAGTTTTTTCAATTAACTTTGTGTGGTTTTTTATATGCACTTTGTTTTCTAAACTGTCCGTCAAACTTAAACATTCATTAAAAGCAACTTGAGTATGTATAATGTTTTTAAAAAGTTTTTCTGACTGCTGTCGAAGTTGTGCAAGTGTTTGACTGATCTCATCATTGTTATTTCTTCCTTCATTGATAACAAAATCCATTTCCATCTCTAATATATAAAAATATAAAATTGATAACTTGGTAATAATATTTTAACTGTATGAAAAAAAAAAATGTTTATTTCAAATATTAATACCTGAAGTACGTTTCAGTTTGCGAATATTATCCATTAATGTACCAATTGCTCGTGCATTATCCTCCAAATGTTTATTGGGTCTAACTGAAGGAATATTACTAGCTTCCAAAACATCTGAAAGGTCAGTGTCTTCAACATGTGCGCAGGGCAGGGTAATTTCCTTGCGACATATAATTTTATTACGTTCTTTAAGTTTAACTTCTAGTTTACTATACACATCTAACTCGTCGTAGTTGAGTGTTCTTACATTATCGTCTTTTGTTTCATTTGAAGCCATTTCGATAATATTTTTAATTAGTAGATGAAAAAACCCTATACAAACAAAATATTAAATATAATAGTAGTATAAAAACACATAGTAAACGTAAATTAATGAACTTTTATCAACTTATAGTTAGAAAACATACGAAACATTAGATATAGGTAATAGGTAAAACATTAATTTCAAAATCAATTAGTAGGTAGGTTGTAGGTACAATACAAAAGTAAAATATACATTACCTCACTCTAGTACGTTGGAAAATGCACAGAACTACAGAACAAAGTATAATATAATTATACTTGCAGCAATACGGCCAACAAACAAAATTAATTTTTTATAGCCAAATGTGTATAAAAATTAAACACACGGATAATAATTAATAATAAGAATTATGAAAGATTTTCGAATTGAAATTCCAACCTTCGCGGATTCACAAAAAATAGGCGATAGAATTGGATATTAATAGGAATACCTACTCTGGAGTCTGGATTAATACAGAATACAGACTGTATTTACAGATTAGTGATTACAATATAACCACAGATCTTTCACAGTCCATTGGCCGACATTTGGGCCATTTGGCGCGAAATCCGGTGCCGGCGTCGAGCGTCGATTCCATAGACATAATATAATGAATAAATAATAATTCTATTATATATCAGCTATGGTCGATTCAAGCCACGATTAAAGATAATAATAATATACAGGTTACAGACACAGTTGTACTGGTTGTAGATATATCTTAAACCGTGGTTACAGAACACCGAACAAAGTAACGAAAGTATATTCTTCAGAGGAAATTCTGGAGCGGCAAACGTTTTGCAGAACGAACGCCAACGTTTGAAACGTTGAAAACGTAGAAATTCGCGAGCGCTTGGTTTAGTGCGGTATTTTGTTTAACCGTGGTCGTGGTGTAAGACATAAAAAAAATTAATCATGATAAGTCGTGAATTGTGATAACGATAACGGCAATAGTATAAACAAAAACAACCACGGTTCTGGTTACTAGAACGAAACAGACCAAACGCTGGAACATGGCGCTTGCAATGTTTGCAAACAGCTTCGTTTAGCAACCGGATGTTCCGAATTTCTAAATTTGTACATTTCGAAGAAATGTTCATTCGCATATAATGGTCTTGGAGTAAAGATTAATCAGAAAATAAATGCCCGGAAAAACATTTGAACTGCATTTTTATTTATTCATAAACCTCACACTTTAAACGTTTGCCGCTCCAGAATTTCCTCTTATATATTATAAGGTATTAATATGGTATATTGGTATATTATGCTTATAGGAACTAGCAAAGTAATCTCAAAGGGAGCTTGTTCATATTCATATAATGCTAGGTATTCAGTCAGAGGCGTCATTTCAGTTTTTTTTCTGGGTGTGCAAACTTTTAGGCAGGCCAATTTTGACATTTCTCCAGGCCATTAAAAAAAAATATATATTTATATATATATAAATGTAGGAAACCTATGCAAACCTATGTAAATAGTCTATCCTTCCCTTTTATAATTCTAATTGAAACTCATAACGACTAATGCAACTTTTAAATAGCTAGCAATTCAAAGAATTAAAAGCTTATGAGCAGTTAAATCAACCAGCTAATGTCATTACTGTACATATACAAAAACTTAAAATATATATATTTTATATTACCTATATATGAAAACATGTATAAGTTAATTATGACGGTGCATTGGAGTATTAATGGCAGGCCAATTGTTAACATTTTTTAAGTTAGTGGTGCCATTGCACACCCTGCCCCCCCCCCCAAATGACGCCCCTGTATTCAGTAGGTATTCTACCTAGTAAGTAGCCCCTCACTCCACAAAAAAAAAAAAAAATAACAAAACATTATTTATGTACCTACACAATATTAATATATTAATATTTAAGTATGTTTCTTATTCTTTTTTTGTAATTCTAATTATATACTGACATTATACATTTTTTATTGACTTATTATTGTTATTCATTGGACTATTTTAAGGAAATATCTTGGCAACTCTTGTAAATTAAAATGCTCAAAGACAAAAAAAAGAAGAATATTTTAGACAGGCGTTTCTCAATAACGTCATCATAGGTGGTACGCGAAAAAAATATCCCATTATAAAAAAAAATTGAATTGATCATTATTCACATTAGATATAACTTATTATTATTTACCATTTGATTTATTTGATATTAGCAGGTTTTAAATATATCGACTACGTGGAGATCATTTGTAATCGTAGAAATAATTATTAAGATAATGATAATCTCCATACTACCTACAGATTATACATTTAAATTTAAATCGATACATTTTGGTCAAGTGGTACATGAATATTTTCAAACTGTGTAGGTGGACAGGTGGTAAGTACTCAGATATGAAAATGTTCAGAACTGCAGCTGTTCTATATCAACCACGACTCGCGAATAGGTACCTATTTCGTTTAAATTTGGCAAAGATAACACTATTTTTATTGAAAATCTATTCTAAACATATTATTAGTAGGTAATTATTATTTATGATTATAAATATTAGTATTTAGTAATTACTAAAGAGTGGACTTTAATTTATTAGAAAACTGAAATATATTTTCTATGAAATGTAAGTTATGCTTAATAATATGCGCTGTAAAACATAAAAAATAGTAAAAAACTTAAAGATTTTTTTTTTGTTTCATACATTTTTTTATCATCAAACCGTTACAAAAAAAGAACAATAAGAACAATTTATGGTAATTAATAGCTAAATAAAATAAAAATAAAAATACTTATTGATTGAAATGATGAACAGACTGCAGAGGCCTCCCAGCGGAGGTATACTATAAGATATATTGATATAACTAAGTATATTTGTCATTAAATGATATTAATTATTGTGAACCTTGTTTTAAATTTTCAATCCTTCGCTATAAAAGTTGAACATTTTATAAATTGTTATAGACTGAGGCCAAAATGTTTACTTCATACATTATATAAAACAATATCTAGTAGTGGCAGGCTTTTGCGCAAGTGCCGGCCAGTAACAGGGTTCAAACCCCCATTTCCTCAATTTTTTTTACACTTCGTCGTTTAAACTTACTAAAACAATGATTTGTAAACATGATGTATTAATTGTATTTTTTTTTTAATAATTAATAAATATTTTTTATACTTAAAAAATTACACCCAATACCCAGCAAACCTTCAGACATTAATTGTAGTATAATTGAGTATACCTATTACCTAACTATTATAAGACATAACTATAAATTTTATTACAATAAAAATATTATAATATGTTGTAATACCAATCAAATATACAACTTACGCAATGAGCATTCTTTTTTTAAAAGTATTTACTAATTACTTATTATTTTCGTATTCAGACGCTGGTGAACACACGTCGCCTATGGGCTATCGGCTATGGGCTATGATGTTTGAGTGCATAGTGCATTTAGTTTTCAACCCATTCAAAAGGAAGCTTACACTCAATAATTGTAATTTGTATATTCTTATAAATCATGAGATATAATTTTTAATAGCCGATTATGATTTATTTTACATTTTAACTTTTAAGGGGATTGCAGTACAGGTATTTTTCATACGTTTTAGACCAATAAGCGGTGGTAAATTACAATATTACATAAGTATACATTGGAATGTCCGATTTTAATTTTTATACATGCGTATCATGTATGAACTCTTTGACAAAATATCTAGGTTTCTCATGAAGTCGACTTTCATCTTTCAATTTTAGAGGACCTTAAAATAAGGATTTTTTTTCAAAAATCCCATGAAATAATTGCATTACATTTGTATTTATTTTGGGCACATCAGATTTTAATCAAAGAAGTGATTTCTAAAAAGCATAGTATAGAAGCTTAAAAATTCAACCATATTTTCGAAATTGGAATCGAACTTCAGGAAATATGTTTAATTTACTACCGCTTTTAGTAGTTTTTATAGTTATGCAAACAACATATTTCATTTTTCGCCAAGTATGTGAACACATTGACATGTGCGTGAGTGTGTAACAATTACATCCATGGTGGTTGTCCATCGCGGCATTACAGCGATTCTCGGAATCGACATGGCCCAAATGTTAATGTCATGTGAATTGCTTAAATATTACTCCTTAAAACATGATACGCTGGAGCCCCCTTAATTTTGGGGTGGGCAACGGGGGGGGGCAAGACTTTTTAAGGTGGGCCTGGGCGTACCCTGACCCACCCCTGGCGCTACCACTGGGAGCTAACCACCTATAAAATACATTTAAATTTTTTTCTCAATTTGTGGTTATCGTTGTTGACCACCATGGCACCATAACTGTTTAGTTCATACACCACCAGATGCCATGCATTTATCAATATTTATTACTATTTAATAATTAATACTAGGCAGTGCCGTAGCCAGGGGGTGGGCACTGGGGGCACGTCCCCCCCGACATTTTTTTAGCTTGTTTTATATTATATATTATATGTTTGATAAAAATTAAAAGTTAAGGCTGTCGAAGTGAACCATTTTGAAGTGGTCGGATTTAGGAAATATTGTACATCCATCGATAGTACTATATCTATGTGTGTAGTGACTGATCATTAGTGCGTGCGAGTTCCCCGAACGCTATATGTAATTTAAGATAAACGACGGCTAAGATTCTTGAACCCCAGTAATGTACATACGCGCAGTCACGTTACTATATTTTGTGATAAAAAAAATGTTCAACTTACATGTGCCACAAAACTCCCAAAAAGTGGAAGACAAATTCACCCAGTACCAAAAGCCATTTGGCTATTTTAATTTTGAAAACATATATTTGAATTCTTTAATCTCTTTTCTAGATTATGTAGGAGATGGATCTATGATCTGTAGTATTGTTTAATTAATATTATAGTACCAGAGTAATTTTCTTTTTTTTTTTTTTTCAAAATTCATTTTTAATTTTGAATTACTAAAAAAAAAAATAGCTTCCAACAAAACACAGAAAAAGGAGAGAAATTGTTATGTTTTTTTCGAAATTAAAATTGGATTTCTGGAAGTATATTTTTTTCCGCTTATTGATCTAATTGCACGAAAAAACTACCAGCTTTCAACAACCCTAATATAGTCTTGTATTTTTGTTAGTAAATTTTAATAATAATCGAACCAAATATGGAATGTTTTGTTTACAACACATTTTGATATAATGATACTAATATTGATGAATACATTAACCTAAGGCTTACAATAATATTAATACATTGTTAGGTATATTAAAATGTAGCCAATGTATGTACCATAGGTAGGTACTTTTTAACATAAATATAATATAGTCATAGAACGAGTAGTAGATACACTGTATGAACAAAGGGGTCATAATTAGATATTCTAGCTTTTCAAAGGCTAGAGAAAAAAAATTAAGTGCCCCCCCCCAACATTTTTTTCTGGCTACGGCACTGATACTAGGTGTTAATTTGAATTAAGTGATAAATCCAGATTCGATAAATTGACACCCATACTTCCTACGGCTGCATGTAAACCGCGGTCAAATTAACTTTTTTGAAAAGTCGATATGTAAACTGCGACATAGCCTATAAGATACATTATACAAACTGCGGCAATTTATTTTATATGCCTATACTATTATACTGTATATATACATATTGATAGGATACCATAAATTATAATATATATACCTATTACCTATATGATATTATGTGCGTATATCGTTTAATTAAATTTGTCATGTTACATACAAATTGGTAAGGTAAATCCAAATGTATTTTTAAATGTATACTTATAGTACTTACTAGCCAGTTAGATGACTTAAATGTCAGTAGAAGTAGTTTAAGAAATTTAATATTTAATTCAACATGGAATTTACAACAATGTTTAGCAATAATGGCAAACAATATTAGTAACCACGTTAAACAGTGATTATAAAATATACATATTATGCAGGGACAAATAAACAACAAAAATAAATAATTTTTTTAATTAGTGAACTTCAACAGCTTAGGTTATTAGCCTACAATTTTAACAATATAGACATATATGAAAATATTAATATTATATTAAATACATAATTATATTTAAATAATAACACATAGGTTAATATGATGTAGGTACCGATATAATTTATGTTATCGAATCGACACTCCTATAATGTATATACGTACCTATAGCCTATAGGTATATAAAATGAATTGACGCAGTTTGTATAATGTATCTTAGGTATTGATTTTGTCGCAGATTGTATAATGTTGTGGCTATAAATTAGATGCACCTAAACGACTTCCAACATATCGACTTGTTGCCTGTTGGATAAATTACTTTTAAAAATTAAAACAATTACGTTACGTAGTGTCTCCACGGCCTACACACTGCACCTGTGGCGGTAAAACTATTTTGTCTTGCCGGTTCCGGTAAATTGTCATAATGTCATCCACAGGGCTTGAAACCGATTTTTGATACCGATTTTGAATACCGGTTTAAACCGTTAAAAACCGAAACCGAAATCGAAACCGAAACCGAAATCGGAAAAAATTAATACCGGTATCCAAAACCGAAACCGAAATCGGAAAAAATAGATACCGGTTTCCAAAACCGAAACCGAAATCGAAAAAAATCAATACCGGTATCCGAAACCGAAACCGAAATCGGGAAAAATAAATACCGGTATCCAAAACCGAAACCGAAATCGGAAAACATAAATACCGATATCCAAAACCGAAACCGAAATCGGAAAAAATAATACCGTTTTTTGAAACTTAAGACGAAATCTTAAGAAATAACATGATATCCAAAACTGAAGTCGAAAAATTATAACATTAATATCTAACATTTAAATAGTTCTACGCGTTTAAAATAAACCCATAGGATATAATTGAATTTCTGTTTAAAAGCTATGAATAATATAATTTATACTGCATATGGTAGAAAATAATAAATATCGTGTATATTATGTAAAATTGTTTTATCCTTCTATCATACAATGCGATCAATATTAAATATAATATTATAACTTATAAGATGTAATTATTTATTTTAACATCATGTGGATGATGTAGCCTCCAGAAAAGCAATTATTGTAAATGTAATTAAATCGATCGCTGTTTGAATCATAATTTATTTAGTAATGCTTACCCAGGTCTGTATTTTGCATATAAATTGTTACTTGCGTTTTCAATCACTCAAGTAGGATGTGAACGTAGTTTTTCA
>NC_042494.1:48725827-48733955 GCF_005508785.2 Acyrthosiphon pisum | reverse complement strand
ATATCTGTATTAAAAGCTATGAATAATATAATGTATTACTGCATATGGTAGAAAGTAATAAATATCGAGTATAATATGTAAAATTTGTTTTATCCTTTCTATCATACAATGCGATCAATATTAAATATAATATTATAACTTATAAGATGTAATTATTTATTATAACATCATGTGGATGATGTAGCCTCCAGAAAAGCAATTATTGTAAATGTAATTAAATCGATCGCTGTTTGAGTGTCGTTTCTATATTATATTCTATACGTCTTCTATAGTTCTATCTTCTATGATATTAGATATCGTTATACCGCGTTTATCAAATTGAAAATGTAAAAATTATTTTGCAACTAAAAACTTAAAAAAATATAAAATGTTAAATCTGTATAGCTAAGGATTTAAAAATAGGTTCCATGTAAGTAGTATTCATTCCTGATTAATATTAAATAAATGTTCAACTTCTTTTAATATAGGATTTTGGAAATTAACTAAAGCAGCACAAAGTTGGAATACCAAAGAAGCTCTTGTATACAACGTGTTTGGAATGTGAGCTAAAATTTTGAAATTTTTAAGTCTTACCATAACTCTTTCTACGTGTATTCGGGCCCTAGCTATGTTTTTTGTACGAATAACTTCACTGGGCGTAAATTGTGGAGTCATTAAAAACGGAGGAATGTTCAAAGAAGTTCCAGGAGGCAAAATGTCAGATATTAAAAATCCTTTGTCGGCTAAAACTAAGTCACCTGGTTTTGATATTTCTAAGACCCCACAGGCCACAGTGACTTACAATTTTTTTGTCTGAAGTAGATCCTGGGTACAACTTACTAGCATAAGTAATTACACCATTGAGAGCCACTCCAACAAGTCCTTTGAGGGTATTTCTATGTTTATATGAGCTGTAAGTCAATTTCTGATCAACTAATGAGTTTGGAATATCACAGGACATTTCAGTGCAGTCTAAAGTAATCCTACAGTTTTTAAAATCATTGAAGCAATTAGGTAAACAGTTTTGGTTTTTATTTTGAGATGGTACTTTACTCATTAAGCTGACAAATAAAATTTCATGAAGAACACTAATGAAAGTTATTATAATATTTCAAACTGTAGATTCACTAATACCAAATCTGAATGCCAAGTCTGTATAACATAAGTTTAATCTTAATATCATCAGAGTCATAAGAACTTGGTTATTTAAACATAACTTCTTCACACTCCAAGTATAATAATAATTGATTTCAACTTTAGAAACAAATTCAATAATAAGATCAAGTAGGTATAACTTTACTAATGCCACAATAAAAATCAAACATTTTGCCATTGGATTCTATAGAGTGGTAACCAAAAGAACGGTTTTTCAGAAAAAATAATTTCCTTTTTTAAACTATCATTTTTAGTTTGAAGTGACTCAATTAATTGATTTTTTTCTTTTATAACATTGTTACTGGAAGCTTCTTCTTCATTGGGCATACTCACAGTTTAAATTTCACAATTAAGTTTAGTGTTCATCACGATTATAGATTCATCATTATCAATATCGTTTTCAGTTTCAACAAGTACTGTTTGGCGCCTTTAATATTAAAAATATCATTATTATACAAGAATGTTAATTAATTAATTAAACAAAATACAACATAAAACTGATGGAAAAATTTATTCTAAATCAATCATCTTCATCTACATTAATAAGTATATTAGTAATTACAAATAGTACATGCACTATCTAATGAAAATAATATTTTGGACATAAAGAATGTTTTACAAATTCAATAAATACTTCTCCACAGATAGAAATAACAATTATTGAAACATACAAAATTATTATGACAAAGTTTAACCATAAAGTTTATAATTAAACTAAACATAAGTTTACTTAAAATGTTAGTAATCACAAACACAGTTTAACACAGTAGCATAACTGAAGACCTTGGAGCAACAATAAGATGTCTCCATATTTTGGTCAAGATTAGTTTTTGATTGCACAGTAAGAAAATAAAACTTGAGCATTAGTTTGGAGGAAACAGAAAATAATAATTAATTTAGGTAATTTAAATAAAGGTAACATTCATCAGTATATATTTTTAAATTTATTTTTTAAACAAAGATTTTCAAATTTTTTTGATTCAAATAAAATCTTTTTTCAAAGAAAAGATTTATGATAATTTTAAATAGTATTTTTTTTGTTTCCACCCACTGGCAACTTACCCCATTGGTCCACTCTGGGAACAAACATTGACATAATTAATAGTCACAACATATATTGTGCATCAAAATTCAACTTGGAAAAAACTACATAAGGATATTACAGCATACTTTGTGAATTTTTCTGGAGAAGCAAAATTAAAATGTGAATTTTTATTCCACGAAAAAATACTTAGGACTTTAACGTATTATATTATATATTATTACCTATAAATAATGATATTTATTATTTCTACAGTAAATAGGTTATTCCTCGTTATTTGTTTACACTTTTTTCATAGAAAATAGTTGTGGAGTTTAATTAGTGTACATAATATGTTAACTCCTGTAAATGTTATACTAGGTGAACAAAATATTTACTTTCTACAGTTCTACACATGAAAATTTTAAGTGTAATTAATATGTATTGTTAATAGCATTTAATATCATATTATATATTTATAAAGTATAAATTATTAAATTTTGTTAAAAATGCCTATGACGACGTGTTGTGTCGAAAAATGCTCTAGTCGTGGTAATCAAAAAGCCAACAGCCCAGGAAAATTGCATTTTTTTGAGTAATTAAAAATTAAATAATAACAATTAACACAATGCATTTTAAACATTTATTAAATTAATGAAAATATAATTTAAGAAAATAATTTTTATAAAATAGATTTCCTTCTGATGAGGTGAAAAAGCCAATGTGGGTTAATTCTATTAAAAGAGTAAACTTTGTTCCTGCGGCTTTGAACGTTTATACGGTTAGTATAGGGCAGCGTTTCCCAACCCAGCCAGGGTTGGATTTGAAGGGGGGGGGGGCGACGTGGCGATACAAATTATCGAATTTAAATAACAAGATTATGTTCAAAACAAATTTGAAATTGGTTATAACCATAGATATTAAAAGAATATTTTCTTGGTTATAACCACAATTGCTGTAAACAATTGGCTACGGCTTATAGTTTTAGATTATAGATAGAATGACAGATAAAATCATTTTACCGCCAAGCAGTGCTACTGCTTCACTGTGACTGTGGTAAATAACTCAATTTTAATATTGAGTGCTGAATACTTTATTTTCTTTGTTGCATTTCACATTTTTAAATTGCAACCACATAAAAAGAGAACTTTAGCTAACTTCCATTAACTTTTCAAGTTTTTAACCCGGTGAACATTTGTTGTAACATAGGTAGGTACATATGTTTTTGGGCTGGTTACAGGTATTTTATTTTTTTAACTGATTGTATAAAATGCAAAACTTACTCGATTCCTACTAGGTATATATACAATTAATGGTTACTTATTATAGTTATTATTAGGTTTATAGTTTATGGTTCATAAATTGTCTTCGAAGTGGTAAATATGTGGAGTGACGATAAAGTAGCGTGGTACCACTACGTTTATGTCACACGATCACCATAATCTCTATTTATGGAAAAAAACTTAACTAAACTGAAGATTCAAATTTCAAATTTCAATTTCTATAATTATAGCTCAAAAAGAGTCAAAAATCATAATATTTTGAAATTTTAAGTAGCTACAAAATGATTGTTTTGAGTTACTACAAAAAATCAAAATTTACAACATTACGTCTTTTCATTACATCAAAGAGAGTGGGGGGGGGCGTAGAACCCCTCAAGTTAGTAAGCTTAGGATAGTTACATGTAATACCCCCCCCCCCCCCCCCCCGAAACAAAATCCTAAATAGGTAAACCGCTGGTCAGTGTCAACCTGATGAAAAAGTAGGTCAACCTATTATTAAAAAACATAAATAGTCAAAAATATCATAATATTATGTACCTATAATACGTGATACGTCTATACTTATAATAAAGAATCAACACTTCTGTAGGTATACTGTATACATAATATTATATTATAGCTATATGTAGGTGATAGCCGATATAGGTCCTTTATATAGGAATATAGTATATTATAATGATTCTATTATATAGTCCATACTCGATATAGGTGTAATATAGATAAAGATATATTTAAAAAAGACCATTAGGTATAAAGTATTAATATAGATGAAAATATGACACTGGGCCAGAGTGTACCTATATAAAGTGTGTAAATTCCTAAAGCCTAATGATTGATGAATAATAATCGTGAGGTTAATGCACTCTTTCATGGTTTTTTATAACTTATATAGTTATAATATATATACCTACCTAAGCTAAATATTTGTTTGACCAAAGTATTGGGCAGTTATTATGTATACTGCAGTTTACATATTATTAATAAATCGCGTCAAACGGAAGTTGGCAAATATTTATACGTATTTATATGTGTCTGTAGTTACTAGGTAAGTACATAATACACATTATATAAACCATATTTATACCTTTCTTCGGTAGTTGATAATTTATGATGCGTACGATATAAACTTATAACCATTGTTCGAATGGTGTGCGGATAAAATATTTTGACAGTGGCCCGTGCCCGCGTACCGCTTCAGACCATCATCATCCGGTTTTTTGGCTTCTGCCACCCGTATATAATATTATGTTATTTTATGGTACGTGATGTTTTTAGTAATAATACTATTAATTTTTGAACCTATATCGAACGTGCTCAGATACATCCTATATCCTTTTTCTTGTATGATCGTTTATTTTATTTATTTAATTTATAGTCTGTTAATTAATTCGAATATTTCCGTTTTAAAATATCAGCTGAACAATATATTGGATTTAGGTATTACTGTATTAGATAACGACGTAACGTACCTATACAATATTGAGGGATTTCGGGACGCAATTCGTGTGCACTACAAACCACTACACGAATTGCTTCCCAACGTAAAAACATTATTTTCCTCCCTAATTTATACAGAAATAGGACTGTCAATAGCAAATATATTACTATCGGTAGGTTAAAAATAATGATTTTTGTCGTTGTTGTCCTATAAGTCAAATAAATTAAATAAGTAAGTTTAAATTATAAAAAAAAAAATGTAAATAGAAAAATTTAAATTTAAAAGACTGGTAAAAACTTGTAAAATACCTGTTTAATATAATCAAGACGGGTTGGCCATTTTCATATTTTGTCTTGTTTCGTTTAATAACTAACTAACTAACTAACTAACTAACTAATAACTATTGAAAAGTTTGAAACTACAAAATAATAAATTATTAATATTATTACACAGAAACGAAATTACGAAAACCAAAATTATATTTCTATTATAGAATTTTAACTTTTAAGACAAATTCATAAGCCATACTAATAATATTATTTAAGTAAACTTCCAATAGTATGCAATGTTTTAAATTTGCATGATCGCTGAATCCAACAGCGGGGCCTCTTGAGGCCTCGTTCGAGCACATTGTTTTTAAGAAGAAAGAACCTGCAATAGCGCAATTAATCCAAAAAACCTCCTCTTACTTGTTACTTAACACTAAAATTTAAATAAACAAACAAAATAATCCTTATTAGTGAGCTAAAAAGATAATTCATGTGTGAAACGGTGACCTTTATCTACTAATAGATCTTTAAAAAATAAGCTATAAACATTGTTACACTCTCCAAGTGTCAAGTAATCTTTTAATATAACTTTCATTGAAACAGTCCAGTACCACCTAGTTTTTGAGTACCTACGCATTAACTTCAGATAAACCAACATTCATTATAAGCTGTATAACCTGACTTCGGCCGTGAAAAAATGAACAAATATAAAATATATAATGATATATGATATTATATATTGTATATACTATAATATACGTGAATCAGTGTCAGACTGGCTCGTAAAAGGTCCAGTCCACGATTTGGAAATAAGGGCTCCCAACAGGCAAATAATGTCAAATCTTTGATTAGTCCAGAAAAAAACCGCCTACTGTCCAACTAACCAATATGGCAACCATTTATATACAAAAAAATTAAATTTCCATCGTAAATGCGAATTTTGGAAAATTCCTACATGGTGGTACAAACTACGAAGGTACGAAGAAAATATCAAGTCCCTATAGCTATTATAGTTACCTATAGGTTGTTTACATTAATTTGATAGTATGCAGGACATGTTCGATTATGTATAGATGACTACGTTATAATAAAAGTGTTTAACATTATTTTTTATATAAATCATGTAGGCTTTTGTGGATATGTCTATTATTAGTTACCTATCAAAAATTAATAATTATAATGCCAAAGTATAATCACAAAATAGCGAATACCATTGAAAATATGCTAGAAAAAGTTTTTAAACATGATTAATTTCTAGAGTCTCCCAACACCACTGAGAACTGAATAGTGCAGAACCAGTGGCGTATTTACGGGGGGAGGAGGATCAAGGTAATCAATCCCTCTACATAGGCTGTTTATAATAATAATATGCAGAATTTTCGGAGTCCTAATACTTGGCCTCTAACTTTATAGGCGGGGCTACTGGATAAAATCATTATATCCCCCCCCCCCCCCCATCCCCCAAGACAAAAACCTAAATACGTCACTGTGCAGAACTATTATTACAGCATGTTGTATTACCTGCAGGAATATGGATTATAAACTGTATACTTACATTATTTATTATCTATTTCATATATGTACCTATATAAATGCACACAGCATACGTCATACTTATATACTGTAAGTACATAATAATGTGTATTATTGTCATATAGAGATGATATAATAATTATAATAGGTAGTGTGCTTATACTGCATTATACTGTGACTGAATATTAAGACATTTATTTGATACAATAACGTACCTAACTAAACTTATTTTATACAATTTAATGTTTCTATTTATTTTATTCTACAGATGCTTACTGGCGGCTGCATAGTGCATAACTATATTATATTTGAAGTAAATTATAATAATAATATCGTTTTAATAAAAATAATTTGAAAAAAATAGCCTATAAAAACACACACAATATTAATACTAAATATTTTATTATATAGTTATATGATAAATATTCTATAGTTATAGCCATAATAATAATAATAAAATAAAAACTTTAAATGTGACGATGGTTGGTCAACGAAGAAAGAAAATGTTTTTTTAAGACCATAACGACACTGTACGCATACGAAACGATTGGTAACGGAAACGGGTGCCATTATAGAATGTTGGGCGACAGAGTTGAATTTTAAAATTAACGCTTTATATAAACGCTCCTCTGCAACAGTGTATAAAATTACCTATACTGGCTATACTAATGTTTAGATTTCTGTGACAGCGTTCAGTTGTGTTTGGTGAATGGTGTGTGTATGTGGTGTTACCAAATTATTGTGTTCGCAGTAAATATTATAATATATACAATATACCTATATTCAGTTTTCTTATGTTTTTATTAATTTTTATTGTTCATTTTCATAATATTAAAAAAAGTAAAAAGTAACCTTTTGCAGAGGTGCCGGAAAAAGTGCTTAAAACACAACTTTCGCGGGTCGGGAGAGGCAAGATGAGGCAAAGCTGTATATAGAATTGCAGTACAATGCAAACTTAACATACATAACAGCTCTGAATCATCGGGCCACTTCTACCCGTGACATTTTACATCAAAATGGTTTACACCTAGGATAAATATTTTATTGAAAAAATTTAATATAATATATAACTAGAAATATTACGTCATTTGTACTATGTATAGTGAGTTGGACAGTTGGTATTATGAAATTTACATATATTTTTTATTTATTAGTTCTATAATATCATAGAAGATATATGTATAAGGTATACTTTTATAGATTATAATTTATCTAAAGTCTAATAGATGGTATTTTAATACGTATATCATAATATTTTTTAAAATTATTTTTCAATTTGTTGAACAGTAGGTATACAAATTAAAATCTTATATTATGTTCAATTAGGTATATTATAATATATTATTATCTAATATTGTATAATGAAAATCTGTTAACTGTTTTTTTGTATTTATATTTTATACACATTATGGATATTAAGACGAATTTAGTTATATCAATGATTATTAGT
>NC_042494.1:48641893-48725727 GCF_005508785.2 Acyrthosiphon pisum | reverse complement strand
TGTTCTAAGAGGGGAAGGGTTCATTGTTCAACTCCCCAATAACCTGTGTTACAAGGTATTTAATATTTTTGTATTATACCTACTTATATTAACGTACCTGTGTGGCTGTGTACACTATTATGCGTTTGAATCTAAAATAAAATATAATGAGTGGCGTTCTTGAATCTAGATAGCCAGATAGGTAATATAGAATTATGATGGATTTATAGATCACGGTTAGTGATTTGATTCTTTTTATAATAGATACAATTATTAGGTAGGTAGATACCTATTATATATTTACATTAAAGACATACACCTATATTTATAAATGCTAAAATTAAATTTAAAACTATAAAAATATTTAAAAGAAAAAATGAATTTTTTGTAGCTGTGAACACTAAACGTTATAGATGAATAACCTATAGATGAATAATATAATATTTCGCAATTAGAATTAGGTACTATTATTTGTTTGATATTTTCAAACACGAGTCCGTCGAAATCTTACAACGATTGGCTAATATTATAATATATTAATATATACATTTCAATATTCGTATGCATAATAATGACAAGAAATACATAAAACTGTAAATAGTAAATACATGCAATATTACAATAAAATGTAAAATAAAAAAATTTGTTTAAAATCTATAAGCAATGGAATAACATTTTGATCTCCAGCTTATAAGATTATAACTAACAATTTATAAGTTATAACCACTGAACTCTATACAGAGGTACTAACTCTATAGAGAGTTCAGACAGTTCAGTGGTTGTAACAGTGACGTAGACATGATTTCTAAAAGGGGGGATCAAAAAAAAAAAAAACGACAGGAGGGGAAAATCGAAAATCCTCTCAAAACTTTTTACTAAGGTACCTAATAAAAAGCCAATAGGGGGAGGTCTGACCCCCACGTCACACCCCCGTATCTACGCCACTGAGTTATAAGTAACAAATATCGTTTGGTAATTATATTATGGATGTATAAAATCGTATTTATTAAAAAGAGTTCTAGGGTGGGGGGGTACTAATTTTTTTTAAGTGAGCACCTATTATATTTTTTGAGATAGCCGCCACTGAGTATACCTACCTACAAGTTGCAAACACGACATTTTCTCTGTCTATGGCCATAACGTGGTACACTATAGTACCGTACGCCACGAAATACGAATTAAGATAACAAGGCCGTATCCAGAAATTTTTTTTTTTGGGGGGGGGGGTATATTTTGAAGTTTTAGGTTTTTTAGATTATTTTTCAAATAATAAATGCAGTAGAGCAACTAGTAAAAACTAAAAGTACATGTATACGGGGCTGGTTTTAGGGGAGCATGGGGCCCGGGCCCCTGGACCCCAACAAGAATTAATTAATAAGATGAGAATCCCTCAAAATAAGTACATTTCGCAGTAAGTTGTTCAATTTTATATGGGCCCTGGGGCCTCCACAACACTAAATCCGGCCTTGCATGTATGTAACAGTTTTTTATACGACATTGTAATCACATCCGAGATTCCTAGATATCTAGTTATTTGGCCATAATAAGTGTAGAATATATTAATAATATATATAGGCATAGGCGCAAATAGCGTTTGAGATTTGGGGGGGGGGGCTAATAGGGCTAATAGGGCCTTACTTTGATAATATTGAATAAGCTAAAAACAAAATGTAGAAAATGTTTGGGGGGCTATGGACCTTTTTTTGTGGGGGCTTAGCCCCTAAAGCCACCTCCCCCCCTATTTGCGCCTATGTATATAGGTAAGTACTCTTACAAAAAACACCAAAACATTAATACCTACATAAAATTAATTCTTTAAATCATATAATTTTCTTTCTTCTAATTTGGTTTGAATCTTCACGTATTCTTGTAACAGCAGTCAGCAAGGTATATAATATTATTATCAAGCCAATTCAATGTCTGTGATGTTTTTATGGAAAACGACTGTCATACTATATTATAGTATGCGGTCTACCGATGAATTTACGAGTATAGTATGCGTGGTCTACCGGTGATTTACGAATATAGTATTCGGTCTACCGCAAGGTGCAAATAAATAAATAAATAATAATATTATAGATACAATAAGTCATTGGGAAAAATTAAATTTTTATTTACATTTCAACAAGACATATTTTTGAATACATTCCAATCATGGTTAAACAATATTTTATTCTTATAAAGTTATTACTTATTTCATTTAAAAGTAACTCGACGGGGCAGCAAAATCCATTATGTCGTAGTTCTTTCCGAATATAGCTGAGGGTAGTCAGTTTACGGGGAAGCCAGGGTCTTGGCTACGTACGCGTAAGTGGTGTACGATGAGACGTACGGGGCGGCGTGTGGGGAAAAAAGTGCGTATCGTGTTGTCTGTGACGATGACGGTTCGAAAATGGTCGAAACAAAACTATTTTGTAATGCCGCATCCCTAACTACGACAATCCACACGCAATGGCCATGTTTAAAAATAAAAAAAATATGACAATTGTGATTTCAGTAAAATATTTACACTTATAATAAAAACTCTCCCGTCGAAAATAAAGTCCAACAAAGTCTGGGAACGAATAATCCAACAATGTCCAGCAATTATAGTTATACCTACAAATGTTTGGATATACAATAATATTGTATATTGTATATAATATTGTATTATGTATATTGTATAACAATATACATAATACATATTTCATAATATGTGTTTGTTATGTTGTGCGTCATATGACGTTAACTTAATGAGGGTAAATTATATTTGTTACCTAATGATACATATCTTAGAAACCTACAAGTACTTAGTACCGGTGTTGGTGAGTTGCGGTCCGATCCCTAAATTAAGTACGAATTGCGGCCCGTGCTTATAAAACAGACGTACGAGTTGCGGCCACATTTTATTTATCACTTCATATCAGCCTATCATCAGCGTTACCCAGAAGACACCACGAGGAGGTTGGCTGAGTCGTTTCCCAAAAATTTGTTTTTTTTTATTTTCTATTATTAATTATGTAAAAATGGCAAAATTTATGGTAAAATTAATTTTTTTAGATTATTGGTTGGGCAAAAACTTAAAACTTAATGATTTAACGAAATCAAACTGCTCTATTTCTTTTTGTGCTAGCTTTGTCATCTGTTGTCTTATAAATGTTTCTTTTTCACATATTTTCTTCGTTTTTATTCCATTGCTTCTACATTTAATATAGTAGAACGATGAATTTAGGTGTGAATGAAAACTTCCACAGCCGTTAGTCGTTATAGCTAGCAGAAAACTGTGGCCAAATATTTGGGGGAAACATAGCATTCAGAGATATATAGTTTTCGAAAACATAGTCGGTAAATTGTACAACCCGATCATCTTTAGCGGGCAGCAATGCTAAAAAGTCATCCGTGAAACAATCAATGACGTTGTCAGAATCCAAAAATGGCAAAACAAAAAAAAAATTTTAAATAATAACTTAGATAGATACTGCCGGCACAAAATAAATAAATTTCCCGGGCCGCAATTCACCGGTCTCCAACACTCTAATGACATGTCGCGCCGCAACTCACCTATGGCCCTTAGTACATAATTGTATTCACTCGTTAATAAATCCCGTTTCGCTGTATTGTACCAGACGTTTCCGTTATTTGAACACCAAGGGAACCTTTTTTTCGGTGATATTGAATTGAGTCCATGCTACTTTTATGTGTTCGTATTGAGTTCAGGGTATTTTCTTAATATCTTTGAATTGAGTCCGTATAGATAAAATGACATAAATACCTGTTAAGCAGGTGACCTTGAACCTTGCACATCATTTTATTATACCAGATACGTATATCTGCCCGATGGTGCCAGTAGTTACTCTTTCAAAATCAATCAGTCATGCCGAATACTTCGTTAACACACAATTAGTTACCTAATACTTACCAAAATATTATTACAAGTGAAAAATGGAGTGAATGTAAAGTAAAAAACAAATAACAATACAAATTATTATAAAGTCTAACGCATTATTTATTCATACTTATTATTATAATTAGATGATAAAAAAAAAAAATTATTTAATAATTAACATTATTATATTACAGAAAAAGTGTACCTATACAATCACACATAATAATTATTATTTTTAATATTTTTTAACTAATTAACTTTTTATACTTATTATTATTATGATTAAAAAAATACAATCACACACATTTTTTGAGAGACTAATCAGCCAACCTCCACACGGTGTCTTCTGGGTAACGCTAATAGGCTGAAGGGACTCAACTCGAACAACCTAAAAATATTGGTCGGACTCAACTCCGATAACCCAAAAGTATTTGCGGGACTCAATTCAATGTTATCCCTTTTTTTATACCCTAAAATTATCATATGAGGTATGACTGCATGAGCCCACATTTTAGCCTATTTAAGCATGGGTTTTACCTTTAAAATACTTTTGGTAATTTGTTCTTGATTCGTATAGTTAAGTTCACATGGACCCCCCTCAGATACGGCTTTCAGTATATTAGTAACTTCAGTACCTACATCTTACACACGCATATTTTAAACCATGAGGCATGAGTTTTATCCGTATTGTATAGTTGCATATAATATATTTATCATCTATGGGTTAAGCCCTAAAACTGACTATTGTTTTATGGTAAGACGTGCGGGCAGCGGGCGTGCACCTATCGAATTTCTAGGTGCTTAAAATTATAATTTATCATCACGGGACCCAAATGTCACCATCCCCACAGATATATCTGTGGCCATCCCACAAAAAACCATCGAACGATTAAAATCGTTCGAAAAACTTATAACATAATTTGGTCACACTGTAGATTCATGAAAATTCTTCCGCGCTCGGTCGGTGGTGCATCTTCGTTTTATCATAACAAAACCTTTCAAGCAGATTATCATAGTGACATGGTATCACGGTATTGTTCTATGGTATCACACACAAGTACACAACACTATACAAGTCGTCCTGAAGTGCGTTCTACAATAATAATATTTATTAATTTTTAATTACCTATTTACCTATTACTATTTATTTACTATTCGTGGGTGTCGTCATTTGAACACATTTGTTGATTCCAATTTCCCTCTGCTATGTATCATCGTTAAGTAAATTAAACGTGTGTTCCGTTTGAGATTGTAATACAATTCATTGAATTGTATGTGAATATAAGTTAATATAACTGATTGGTTTGCATCTAATAACACATTTGGATAATTCAAATCAATCAAAAACAAGTGTTCTTATGCACATTTTAAATCTGCTGTTACCAAATAAGTAATCAATAAACTAGTAGGTAAGTTTAAGGTACAATTTTTATTTTATAGAATATTTTGTTAAAATACCAAAATTATAGAACAGCAAACTGTATGGATAATCCCTCAATATAGTGTGTAATGTACAACAATACTTATTGACATTTATATCTATTAAGGGGATTCGATACAGTGATGTTCTGTCTTTGTCTAACACATGCGTGACTCACAATTTTAGACGTGTTCTTTGCAAACGTACCGATTGATCTAATGAAGCAATAAGAATTCTAAAAACATATTTAAATTTGTCGTCAAGACTACTTGAGAACAAATTTCTCATATATTTGATATTATCCCCCAAATTTATAAAAATGTTAAATTTAAAAAGAGTAATTAAACAATTTGTCATATTTTAATTTATGGAGAAGTTAAAATTTTAAAACTGTGTTGTTACTTGTTAGGCTTAATATTTAGATACCTATTATCTAATTTTGAGGTTAGAAAATTATCTGTGTTTGTATGATGCTTTTCTTTACGATATTTCAATTTTTGAATGAAATAAGTAGGTGCCTAGGTATATAAAATTAAAATATTGTAATAAACCAATGTACAAATACAGATAATGTTCTTACTTTTAAATGTAATGATATGTAAATTCACTTAGGTATATATAAACATTGTTTGTGTTAAACACAAATTTGCTGTTGTAAATTTGTAAGACAGACAATACATGCAGGCGATAGTAATAGTTGTATTAATAGTCAGATATTTTATACAACATTATACGTCTACTTCTTTAAAAATATTTATGTTAGTCTAAATTTTTAACTCATGCATGCCACATTATTATAAATAATATAATATTTGAAATTGAAAGTTTGATATTATTTTTTTTTTTGTTATCCATCTTGACAATAATAATAAATTACATTTTATTTTACAGGTTGCATCACTTAAATTACGTATACTATCAAGAAAAAACCTGATCATTTTATTAAAATGTCTCTTTATACAGGTAATACATAATATGCAGTATAAGATAATTTTCTATTTTGCAATCAAGTATGGATTGTAAATTATAATTTATGAAATATTAAATAATATAAATCTTTTTAAAATATTTTCAGCAATTCATTTCTATAATGTATAATAATGTATATTTCTTTTTAATTTTACAGATATGTCTGCAGCACTATCTATTTTGACTGAAATAAAATCTTTGGTCAATGAATCAGGTGATGATAAATTAAAAGCTAATACCAATAATGATCTTCAACTCCTGATCTCTGTTTTTCAAAACCCAATTATAAAAACTATTGCATCTGTTCAGGTAAAATATTAATCTCTATGTCTGATTAATTATTTATCATTATAATTTATTATTTTAGGATTCTGTATCTGAATTGAGTTGTCAACTTCAAGAACATCCGTCATTATTACCAGTTGATTTCGATATATCACCTGTTACTGGTCATTTAGTATTGAGTTTGCCATCCGAGTCTACTCTTTATAATAGTGTACCAGAAGATTTGGATCAAAGAGTTCCTAAACTTTCAAATAGTTCATCTACAGAGAGTTCATCTCCTTCATCAAAGGTGTCCTTTTTTTTTATTAATTTGTTAATTTTGATTATTTTAATTAACTTATAATTTCATAAGTACACATTTATTTAAATTTATATATAACAATCTTAATGTTATGGTGAAAATCGATTGTGAACAGTTTAACTTCTTTGGAATACAATAGCAAACAATTGTTGGTTGAGAAATAAGTTTAGTTATTTGGCTAAATAATTATTGTGAATATTTTTTAAGTGATGTTACCAAATTAGTATTGATAGAATTCATTATAGTTATAGTTCTAGGTTGAGTTTCTTCTAAAACCAAAATTATTTTATGTATTGAAGTAAGCTGCTTATAAATCTGTCCGTTATTATATTGTACTTGAATGTCCTATGGAAGCTCTTTACACCATTGATGATTATAAAGAATTATTGGTAAAAGTTAGAGATTTGAATTTACCAGTGTAATATTCATAAAATTAGACAAGTATATTCAATATTTTTTTTGCATATAAACTAATAGGCAATTGTAAAAGATTACTAATAATCAAATTTTTTTTAATTAATAACTATGAATTAAGTTGTGTAATATATAAGTCTGGACGAGATAAAATATTTTTAAAATCAAACCTTGGATATTTACTAATGGTTTGATATAATGATACAGTAGAAATACAATCTGTTGACATTGCATGAAAACATTTAGGTAAAAACAATCATAATTGTGCAATAATAAGGGAATAAGTACGTTCACAAACCTTACTCTATTGAGTTTAAAATGCAACTCGGCAGCTCTCTGACTTTAATGCATATGGAAGGCTCATAGGTGGTAATTGATCTTTATTCATATTAAATATTATTTGGTTTATTTAATATTAATAATAATAATATAAATAACAATTGTACATATTATTTCATTTTCTTTTTATGCATTCAATTCTTGTATTATCGTTATTTAAAATCCTATACATGTAAAATAACGTACCTAAACATTTTTGATAAGCAAAAAAAAACGTTATTTAGTCAAGTGGTACTTACATGAAGATATTCAAACTATGTAGGTGGTACTCGGATATAAGAAGGCTGAGAACCGCAGCTATAGAGTATACAATCGTTTTTATAAATATTATATTGTTTGGTTTAGAATAATAAATACATTTTTTTTATATATAATAAGTATTTTCATTTTATCATAAACATGTATTAATAGTTTTCATTTTATATTTTAGGAAAGTAAATCCTTAATAAAAGATATATCAACTACTTTACCACCAATAACAACACCATCTTATGCCGTTGAATTTCAAAAAGCAGTAGAAGAAGCATCTAGAGGACGTAAAATACATAACGTTCAAGTATGTTTAACTTATACAAATTTCCATTTAGAGGACGCCCCTCCCACACATGTAGTCTCCGTATTAAAAGTGCGTAACATACCAAATTGTATGCTCAGCAAAACACTTGTAGCTTCGTTAGTTTAAAAATTAGAGTGAATTGACCTCTTATAATATTTAAAGGTAAGTTTATTATCTAGGCAATCTCATGGACTTTTTATTATATTTTAATTTTAAAGCAAGTTATGAGTATTTTATGATGTATGAACAATTCACAATTTTAAAATACTTATAACTCGCTTAAAATTAAAATATAATAAAAAGCCCATGAGATTGCCTAGATAATAATGTTATCTTTAAATTTTATAAGAGAATTCACTCTAATTTTTAAACTAACGGAGCTACACGTGTTCTGTTGAGAGTACAATTTGTTATGTTACGCACTTGTAAGACAATATATGCGGGTGAGGCATCTTTTTAAATTATAATTTAAACATAATTGTTTGTAAGTACATATGTGAAGGGGTCAAGTAAGAAATCCATCTTTTGAGATAAATTCATACATTATTTGATTTTCCTATTCAGTATTTTTATGAAAAAATTTAATTATTTTCCATTTCTGGTACAATAATAAAAAAAATAGTAAAGATTTTATCAAATATAATAAAATATGGTTTCCCAAAATTTTAAATATTTAAAGCTATATAATTTAATATATTAATTCATAAATAAGATAATCAGTTTAAAAGTACTTTATTGTAAGATATTCATTATTTGTTTAAATATTTAAATTTTTGAAAAAATAATTTTTGTTACGTAATTTAGAATTATTATAAAAAATATATCTACTATTTTTATTATTATTATTTTTTCAAATACATTTATGATTTCATATTCAGAAACTGAATATTTTCTAAAGGTTTTAAATATATACAACTTTAATAAGTAGTTGATTAGGCACAAGTATTTAAAGTATGAATGAATGGACTAAAATCCTGTGTCACTCCACTCCCCTCGTCTAAACTTTAAATACTTATAACTAATGAACTACTTTTTTAAAATTCAATTTTTATGTTACAAAATACTGTGAAAAAGTATTCTGTTTTGGATATCATACTATAAATGTACATTATTATATAAATAACTAAAAGCTTAATAAATGATGATGACAAAAAATACTGTTTTTTAATGACATTAAATATGTAAAAAAATTGTTAATAGTTTTTGTAATAAGTGTTGTATGTTAAATTGATCATTCCCTAAGATCTGAAAATTTAACTTGTTTTGGTAGGTTAGGGGAGGACAGTAAATTTTTATTTTAGTACAATACTTTGGCTAAATTTCAGCATCCCGTAAGAGTGATCAGCTTAAATAATAATATTGTATATACTTTTATATTTGTAATTAACAAAGTATTTATAATTTAAATGTTAGTTAATTTGACTGAGTATAATATTTTAAAAACTTTTAATATTTTTTTTACTTGTTAGGAAATTTCTATTTTTATAAATATTTTTATTACAACTTTAGTTTCATAATTAAATTGTTGGTATTTAATTTCTTAGAAGATGGTTGATTATGTTTCATTAATTGATGTTAATATTAGGTATGTGTTGAAAATTATTACAAAATTGAAAATATATATATAGTCTTTTTTATAATTTCAATTAATCAAATAGCAATACTTATAAAAAATAAAAATGAACCATTACATTCTTAATTATGCTAAGCACTTTTTAATTGTTTGTATTTGTTAGAATGTCTAATGTTTAATTATTATTTATACTTGTAAACATTATAATTTATAGTAATGGATATTTTTTTAGCTCTTCAAGCCAGAAGGTTGCAGTTTGGGTTTTAGTGTAGTTGGCTTAAGAAGTGAAGAAAAGGGAGAACTCGGAATATTTGTCCAAGAAATTCAACAAAATGGAATTGCTGCACGGTAAATTATGTATTATTATTAATTAAATTATATTTATAATAAGCAAATAACAATAATTTTATTACAAATATGTTATTTAAAACTATAGGTTCTAGAGAAAATATAATAGATACTGATTGAAACCTGAACTGAGGTGAACTTATATAAATATTGAAAATATAGTTTCTTTAAGGTGAATGTGAATATACTTTTGAGTTATTGACTGGTTACTAAATGATTCAAAAAGACTGTTATTCAGTAATAATTATTATGAATTATTATTCAGAAATAATTTGAAATGTGTTCTTCACATTGTATCATTGTATGTTTAATGTTTATAGTTAAAAAAAATGTATAAATGCATAATTTTGCAAGTATTATTACAAAACGGTAGTATTGTCATAAACTCATAACCTAATTTGTCTTATTAAAAAAATTCTTAGCCGCATTTCATTCAATTGGAGTTGGGACTTTTTTGATAAGCTAGAATAAACATTTATATACACATTTATAAGAACATTTAATATTGTTAAATTTCCTTGTATGAGTTTGGACAGTACAACTTCTATTTTCTAAACAATACCTGTTGGCTATCATTATTGCCTATTGATATAATATTTGGGTATATATATTTTTAAAAAATTATTTATACTAATCTTTTAATGACTCTAAACTCAAAATTAACTGAAGACCTATTTAAAATTCAAACATAAGTACATTTTTTAGCCTTCATCAATTGGTCAAAATAACTTAGAAAAATAGTCCTACTAAATAATAAAAAACTAGTGAACACTGAACTGTATAAACAAAAAAAAAAATTAATATATAGGGGAAGTAACGGGTTAAGTTGAATGTTAATTTGTACTTTACAGACTGTATTCTATTTTTCTTATAATTTTCTTATTTGCTTTTATGCTAGACTTTAAGGATTTGATTTAAAAAATGTGTATTAAATACTTCTTGATAAGTCACCAGTAGGCTAATATTTATACTGGAATGTCATATTAAATTTTATTTGAATAAATTTAAAAAAAATTATGAAATACATTTAATTTAATTAAAATAAAATGGCCTGATACGTATTGTTAGGAATTTTAAATTCCCTTCGGAAACATAAGAAAATATAAAAATGGGATTGACATTCAGGTAACCAGGACCCATGGGAAATGAGGAATTATAAGAAAAATAATATAATGGATATAAAATCTCTTCAAAATCAACTTGCTATATATAGCTACGTTAACAATAGTTTTGGCATCCATGTTAACCCTAACTAGTATATATTTAATAAATACGTAATATTAGAATTTATTATATCGAAAAATAAGTTTGGTAAAAGTAAAAAGTAAACAGTTCATGGAAATGATGAAGACTTATTCAAATAATAGTTTAAAAAAATATAGTTATGTTGCATTAATATGCAATATTTCATTTGAGATATACTTCATACCCATACGAGTTTATTTTAATAACTATTTATACTATAATATTAGTTATTTAATTTTAATATTAATATTGTATTGCGGTATTTACTATTTAGAACATATACCTAGTAATAGTAGCTAGAAGTAATTTATAAAATACTATTTATTCAGCATTCTAAATACAAATAAATAAAAATATCTAAGGTGACATTGGTTATAGGCTTGTAGCTTGTTTTTCTTGTTATTATTGCTTAGGAAAAATGCCAAATGTATGTTTATGAGTTATATGACATATAAGCCAAGATTAAAATATTATAATTTTTAGTCAACATTCGACAATCTCCATAGTTTCGCGTATTGTCTTATTTATAAACAAATATTTCATATAATAATAATATTTTTTTTCCGTTTTAGAAGACGTTTAAATAATAAAAAAACAATGCATAGGTGTTCGCATAATATAATAATATTGCACAATATAACAATTAATAATTATCTAATATTATTTACCGGTTTAAAATCGTAAAATATTAACTGTATATTATTATACTGTGTAAAATATTCGGGTCCCGTCCGGCGACGAAATGGGTATTTGAACCCGGAACCCGCGGAATAAAATAAGCTTCGGTTGACAATATCAAAAAAAAATAATAATTACAAAGTCGTAATCAATGTAATTCGCGTACCTACATAGGTTATACATATTTATTATATAATCGCATATATTTATTCAATTTTTATGTACATATTATGCACGGGGGTCGTCGGGGTTGGTCGTTGGTGTTTATAGTAGCGCACGGAAAAGGAACCACCGGGCGCCGCCGTCGTTTGCGTATTTATAGATCTCCCGACCCGCCACGGTACTCGCAATATATAAAAACACTTCACACGCATGACGCAGGCCCTCTGTAGTCGGTTGCGCGCGGTCCCTAGAGGGTGGACAGGCGGGGCAGGGATTGGCCGCGCGGTAAGTCGAGGTAACTTCTGCCAGTCATTACGCTTTCGCGTTCGGGTTCGATACGCTCGTCGCGCTTGCCGAATTTCTCTCCAATCCGACGAACTTTACGTCATTTCTACCCAAAAACAACAGTCGTGTGCGACACCACGGGATGATGTATACCGCGTTCAAACCGAGCACCCACCGTCGCCGTGTCTACGCGGTTACTCGTTAGGAATTCGCGGTCGCGCCCGCCCGTCGCCTAAAACTCGACATAAATCGCTCGAAAAATGACGACTACGAGTCCGACGTTTACCGCCGTCGCCAAACAAAAATGGTGCACAGTTGACGACGGACTCTTCTCGACGCATCGGCAGGCGGTAGGTGCCGACGAACAAGCTTACAAGCCGCCCGCGAAATCTATATAAATAATATTATACGAATAGCCTATATGCAACAATTATTATAATAGGATACCTAGGACAGGTTTACTGTTGTACCTACCTTGTCCCCCGAACGCGCACTTTTCATTATCAATCCGTTGTGTGCTTTAATAAAATCCACGTTTATTATTATATTCGTTTTAAATCAACTAATTCAATTACGTTTTAGTGAAATGTTTTAAAAATCAAAAAAATCATTAAAAAATATTTATTATTTCGCTGTGCCAGCCTGTGCAAATAGCACGTCAACTTGTTATTTACATAACATTTATTTTAATCTCGTATTTACCCTAAAATCTCAATAGTTCGTGTTTGTAAACAACTTGTCAATCGTTAATTATTTTAATATTTTTTAAAATTATTTAAAATAATGTATTTAATATCATTAGTTAATATTTAATTTACATTAAAATATTTTACCTACAGTTAAAAAATTTAAATATTTAAATTATAGTAGTAATAGATATTATTATTTATTATGTCAAAAATATAGGACTTGGTCAAAATTAAAAAAAAAATACCTATTACACCTATTTTTTTGTACTTAATTGTATATAGTACATAGCTAGTTAAAATAAACATTTTCATTTAAGCGCATAACAATTTTTCTGTTGGAGGCTCTTTCAAAGAAATGGTAATATTTATACTCGTATTTATATGACAAATATACTTTATACTTGTAAGTGGTTTCAAGAATTAATAATTAATTTAATTCTATTTGTCTTATTTGTTCTGTATGTTGAACTAATCACATTTATCTTTTAAAGCTCATGCATTTCACCTCTGCTGGGGACATCTAACCCACCCATAAGGTGATTAATTCATTATCCAAAGAATGTATAATTTTTATAATTTTTACTACTAAATATTATTATTATTTATTTTAAGTATAGGTAATAATTGCCAATTTATGTATTATAAAAATGTGATAGGTACTAAGAAACTATTATTTTTATGATATTGATAATATTTTTATGACAAATAAAAGTTTTAATTTGAGCATCTATTAAAAAAATTCTCAAATAACATGCATTTAACCTAGTTATTTTTATTAAATTATTTGAATTGTATTTTTTAAAAATGTAGAGAAGGAGGGCTTCATGAAGGTGATCAGATTATTGCTATCGATGGGCAACCATTGGACACAAATGTGTCTCACCAGCAAGCTATTGGAATACTGCAACAGGCTCGTGGGCTTGTTCAGTTGGTCGTAGCGCGCCCTCTTACACCACCTCCTTTACCAACATCACAACCTTCTAGTAACATGGTAAAAATAAATGATTGTTTCATAATCTATAGTCTGTATAGAAATCAGTGGACTGAATATTAAATAATATTATCATTACAGTTGAACACAGAATGGGCTCAAGTTGAAGTAATTGAGCTGCTCAATGATGGATCTGGATTAGGATTTGGTATTATAGGTGGTCGTAGCACCGGTGTTGTTGTTAAGACAATACTTCCAGGAGGAGTGGCTGATAGAGTATAAAAATAATTATAATTTCCAATTGAATTAAAATATTATAACTAATGTTATTCTTAGGATGGGCGATTACAAAGTGGTGATCATATACTACAAATAGGCGAAGTAAACTTAAGAGGAATGGGAAGTGAACAGGTTGCATCTGTGCTTCGACAATCTGGGAGTCAAGTTAGATTGGTCGTAGCTCGTCCAATAGAATCTAGTGCAATTGATATAATTCAAGTAAAGTATTTTAAATAGTTTAATTTTAAAGTAAATAATTATTTAATTTTCGTCAGTTGGAAATTTGTGTAGAGAACATTTTTTAACTCTACCGGCTGATTCTTTTATCAAACAACAATCAATATTTCAAAAGGTGTAAATTTTTTTGAAAATGATTTTTTACATAGTTTCAAGTCGTTTATAAAACAACGTTTTTATTAAAAAATTATATTTTTAAATATTTTTTATTTTTATAATTTTTTAAGTTTTTTACTTTTTCGAATGACAACATAGGGTTTCATATTATGTTCATGTAATACATATAAAAAGTGTGCATCTTATTAGTTTTGTAATTAAAATAGTAAGTCCTTAAAGGCTTATTTATTTAATAATTATTAATTTCTTAAATTGTGACTAAAATACTTTTTTCTTCTAACTAAAGAATAAATTAGGATAACATTTACAATAACAACAACAAAATCGCATTTACTTAAACATTTTAATTAATGATGCTGACAAATTATATATACTATTCTGTTATAGCAATAAATAATAATAATGTTAATTACCTAGAGGCTGGATGTTATGGTTTATTTATTGAATAATAATATATACTAACATTATATTTTTATATTTTTATAGAATTTAAGCTGTAGAGCACCAATTGTACCAACAAAGATGTTAGGAGATGCAGATGAGCTTGATCGTCATTTAGTTCAGCATGGATATCCAGAAGTTGCAACATATACTCCTGATTATTTTTTCCAAAATTTTACAAATGTAAATGTTTAAAAATAATTTTATCTTATTTAGTGTTATCATTATTAATTAATTTTGTTTTAGGAAAACAATTTGATAATCAGTGAACATATTATACCTGCCTCATTGCCTGTTCTTACAATGGATATGGTACCACCTGATAGTATTACAACTCTCCCAGAAACTGATTCATTTAGTGTGCAATTAAAAAAAGATACTCATGGCTTAGGAATAACTATAGCAGGGTATGTTTGTGAAAAAGGTATGTATTGGTTTTTTTTTTATAATTTTAACTTTTAAGTATGTTAATTGTTCTTTTTAACATTTTTTTTTTTTTTTTGTTTCTTTTTTAATGTAGAAGAATTATCTGGTATATTTGTGAAAAGCATCAGTGAAGGTAGTGCAGCTGACCTATGCAAAAAAATTCAGGTGAATGACCGTATCGTTGAAGTTGATGGAACTTCATTGCAAGGATTTACCAATCATGAGGCAGTTGAAGTTTTGAGATCTACGGGTCAAATGGTTACATTGCGTTTAGAACGTTACCTACGGGGCCCTAAATTTGAACAACTACAAGTAGCCATAGCAGCATCAGAAATGAAGCCAAACACAAATAGTGCAACTGCGTCACCATCTATAATGTCTTTACCTAGATTTCCAATAACTGTAAGTTTTAGTTGTAAATAAAACTAACTATTATTGTATTAAATTTAAAATCTATTTTATAATTGAAGGATGGAGAAAGTACTGCGGAAATTGAAGTAGAAGGTGAATCAGGAGCAACAGTAGAGGCTGATATGCTTGGTGAAGTAGAAGATGAAATGGTTGAAGAAACTGATTCTGTGGGAAATTCTTCACTTGATGGAGAGCTTAAACCAGAAACACTGAAAAAGATCAGAAATAAATGGATTGATGTTGTTGGAAATGATGTAGAAATTGTTGTAAGTTAAATTAAGATATTACAATTAAATTAATTTTTATAGTTAAATACCTTCTTAGCTTAAAAATGTTTTTGTTAATTATGTTGTGTTTATTTATTTTTATTAGGTAGGTCAGTTGAAGAAATTTAGTGAAGGTGGTGGTCTAGGTATAAGTTTGGAAGGTACTGTAGATGTAGAAAATGGCATGGAAGTGAGGCCACATCACTACATACGATCAGTTTTACCTGAAGGACCAGTGGGAAAAAATGCAAGTCTTCAATCTGGTGATGAGTTGCTTGAAGTAAACGGACACCGATTATTGGGTAGAAACCATATGGAAGTGGTAGCAATATTGAAAGAGTTACCTATTAATGTCAGAATGATTTGTGCTAGACGCACTGATGAACAACAATTGCCACACCATTACCTTACCGACATTACAGAGGATCGAGCTGCTTTTGCTGCTAAAGTAAGAATATAGTAAAAAATACAGATAAGCCTTTTTATATGTATCTTAAATTAATTAATTTACCTGTGTTTATTTATAGAATGCATTAGGCGGTAGTCTTCAAAATTTAATGCCTGCTACTGATCGTTTGGTGAAAGCAAAATCAGATGGATCATTGGCTAGTACTGGAACAGCAGGGTG
The DNA here is from genome assembly GCF_005508785.2 of Acyrthosiphon pisum. Taxonomy (NCBI): domain Eukaryota; kingdom Metazoa; phylum Arthropoda; class Insecta; order Hemiptera; family Aphididae; genus Acyrthosiphon; species Acyrthosiphon pisum. Next base: position 48,708,883 of record NC_042494.1, on the reverse strand, counting down.
TTCAGAATCTAGTAGATTACGTTCTCGATCTCTTGAACCTCTAACTGGATTAGCTATGTGGTCTTCACAGCCCCAACTTATCGAGCTTATGAAAGGAGAACGTGGCCTTGGATTTTCAATTTTAGATTATCAAGTATGTATTCTTTTATCAAGTTGGATAATTCTTTGTAATTTATAATTTTTAAATTTTATAGGATCCCATGAACCCAAGTGAAACAGTGATTGTGATTCGTTCATTAGTACCTGGTGGAGTAGCCCAAAATGATGGTCGCTTGATACCCGGAGATCGTTTACTTCGAGTAAATGATATTTGTTTGGAGAATGCGTCATTAGATCAAGCTGTGCAAGCTTTGAAGGGTGCTCCCAAAGGAGTAGTCCATATTGCTGTTGCCAAGCCACTGCCCATACCAGATAGTAGCAGTCAGGTGAGTTCACCTTCGGAACAGGCACGCGCAGATGAATCTTTCACGCAACGTCGCGGCGAATTCTACAATGATGTCGACCAGGAGTCATCTGTTCAACAGTTGGCGTCTAATCTGCTCAAGTCGGAGAGCTTCTGACTCAATTATATAATTCCTTAATGATTGTGGCGATATATAATTTCTTTAAAATAATAACATATTTAATTCTTTATCCTTATACATTTCTTATGAATTATAAGAAGAACCAACTTATTATTTCTAAAAAAATTCTTTGTCCTGATATCGTCACAATTTAACCGTCCATTTTATTTTATTTAATAATTTAAATAACCACTAATTAGTTGTAGTTAGAAAATAATGGTAGCTACAAGTTGTTTATGATTTAATAAAATACGGATCAAAATGAAGAAATGTAACGAGATTACTCATAGAGCTTACTTTGAAAGGAGATAGGATTTATAAATATTATTGAAGCGTATTTTATTAAGTACTTATTTATTAGATGTCCTATATTGTTCTATGAGCACTCATGCACTTCTTCATTCTTCTTCGCCTTTAAAACTATTAATATCACTTGAACAATTTTATTTTATTTATTTTGATAAAATAATTTTATGTGCCTTATTAATTGATAAAAACTATTACATACAAAGTATTCTTTAAAACATTAATGCAATACTAATATTAAGTTATAATTTTGGGTGTTTGGTTATTTCTATAAATATGATTGCATTATATATTGATATGTATCACACATGTGTATACTGAGTATCTAGAAAGTTCATAAGCCCATTGCGATGATAATAATAGAAGTCACTTTTCTGTCTAAATTAATCTAAACACTTAATTGTTAAACATCTGTGATTTTCACTGCAAATTGAGGGTTTTCAAACTTTTTAGGAACATTCTAATATATATGTATACTTATAATTTTACATAGTAAGTTAAATGTAGTTGAAGCGAAAAACACAACTGCCAGTCCATGTCGCCGCTCGTATACACTTTTAGTACATTTTTATTTCTCTTTAAGTTTTTTAAGTTTAGTTTAATTATTTAGATAGAGATTTCTTTCTTTTGTTATATTGTTTTTTTATTTTTATTAAACGCAACTTTTGGAAGAAAATGAAAACAAAACTGTGTTTTTGTTATTTGCACAAGTCGATAAAAACACAAATACTCTAAAACCGTGGTTACATTGCCATAGGTTTTCAAAAATTGTGCGAATGTTAGACTAAACTTACCCAAGAGGCAATGTGGCTCATGGATGGCGCATTTGTGTTTTTGTTGCTCCTTCCTAACAATTCTTTCTCCTTTTACTCATAATGATATATCATTACTTCATTATGATATATGTCTTGAACTTTGAAGTTGTTTATATTTGGACATTATAAATTGGGAAATTGAATTCTTCAGTTAAAGTAATTCAATGAAATAATGGTATACATCTAAATGGAAGTACAATTTTAGTATCTACTCTGTGGATGTAGATCAGATGAAATATGATTGGCCTTATAAAATGTTGGTGATTGAAGAGGCCCATACTTGAGCTCTATATTTTTCTAGGATGATAGCTCAGAAGAAAAAAAATTGAGCATCAATGATGAAGATGATGATGAAGAGTGCTATTCAATGTACAGTTGCCCTGAATCACCTATCATTTTTGATGATGTAAAGGCAAGTTCTAAATTTGTCTAGCTCATTAAGTTTATTTTGTACCAAGACTCGAGAGTCAAGAGTACTTTAAAAGAAATATCAATAAAAACTACTTATCATTTTATGTGATACATTAGGCAAACATTGATTTTTTTTACAAATGTATGAAAATTATAAATTGAATCCAATCTCATAAACTTGTTATTATAAATAGAAAACCGATGAGACTTTTAAACAAATATGTTCAATGGATGAGACAGATAATGTACAAGATGTGCAAGAGATCACACTTACTAAAGGCTCATCACCATTGGGCATATATCTGCGTAGACGTTCATTTAGCGATCATATGGGTTTGGAAATTGAAAACTTATTTGGTGCTGCTGAACAAGATCGCAGGCTAAAAATTGGCGATGTAGTAATTTCTGTTAATAATGAATCATTGAAGTATGTGTCACCAGCCCAAGTGAAGTCGATTTTATCTAGAGCTAATCTACTAACAGGCCATATACCGTAAGTGAAGCCATATAAATACAAATAAAAAAACAAATAGTTTATATAATCTGGTTAATGGTTTAATAAGATTAGTTACTAATGAAAATCAATATAACCTTTTTTATTTGTATTTATGCTATTTCAGTGTACGTTTTGTACGTGCAGAGGCGGTTAAGAATACCTGTGTAATCCGAAGTAAAACTGTACCTAATATAACTCTACGTACTCCAAGGTAAATGTTTGTAATATTTTTAAATATGTTATGGTAAATAACAATAAATGTTATATCAACTTTGGTAAATATTAAAATAAATATATTATGAATCTAATTTTATAGTATTTAATGGCTCGATTAGCTTTCTTTAAAATTTTAAAATTTATATAATCAAAGCATTATATTCATGCCAAGAATCACTGGGGTAAATATTATGATTATTTTTCTAACACTTATAGCCAGCAAATAAAAAAAATTCTCATTTTAATTATAAACTTATGATAATATTCTAGTATTCACCGTGGTACCAAATAACTCCTAATTTTTGTTATTTACCATAATAAAAACTACACATTTAATATTGTTTTTAAATGTTGAACTAAATGTGGTTGATTTTATTTTTCCATGCTTTGTTTATGATTTAATAACGTTTTCTGTTTAATGCTTATTGACTTCCTTTATTATTATATTTTTGCATTTAATGAAGGATATTACCTGTCTATTACAAGTGAGAATGACCTATTTTGCAAAGTTATATTTTCCAATTAATTTTTGTACATTTTGTGGGTAATATATTGTGGTAATAATTTGAGTAAAAGAGTTTTATTTGTTTAGTCTTTTTTATTCACAGAAAAAAAAAGCTATTTTTATAATCATTACCTATTAGTTATCTAGTACCTAGTTAGTTCAGTAGGTACTCTGTATATTCTTTTATATTTTATGTACAACTACCGTATAATAATGACACAATATAGTAAAGAATTTTGGTGTATTATAATAAAGTCAAATTAAACTAACCAAAATTAAAGTTTACATAGAATAGACTTATTAGGATATAATATTATACTCATTACTCAGCCTATAAAGAGTGTTTTTTTTAAATATTAAACACTTTATTTTGAAAAATATTTTATTTTACTCTTTGGTAAATGTAAGATGCATGTTGATGTCACACAAACATTTTACCTATGTTGCTTTTGTTTTTTGTTTTTTATTATTTTTTTTGGTGAGTTTACTATACATTTTTTATTTTTAAATTATAACCTATATTTTTAACTTGGTTTGTTTCCCCGAAGTAGAATACTATTTTTAAAATATTTATGGATAAATAAAGATTAAAGTACCTATATTAAACAAATTGTATTTTAGTAATCAATAGATTTTATTTTTATAAGTGTTATATAATTTGAATAGTGGATTACACATTTTTGGATTTACCATGGTCACTCATCTAAACTTTAAGCAAATACAAATTAATGAAATACTTTTTGTTTAATATTAATTGATATTTATTATATATACATCAACATTTTTAGAATAGTATTCTGTTTCAGATTATGAAAGTTAGATTACCCTTTAATAAATATCAAAAGTCTATAGTGGGCTCACCAACAAACATAAGAGTAATAAGGAGGACAGTAGGTAATTACACTGATGTACTGTAAGAATTGTTTAGTGTACATCTTTATTGGGTTAGTCACTATAATTTATGTGTTAAATATTTAAATCTGAATTCAATTATAAAACATTGAATACGAAAAAACGATTTTGATCGGAGATTGTCTATCATCCTAAAATTATTCATAATGATTTGAAAATATTATGTATTTAAAATATAATAATATACATAAAAGTTCAAATCCCCCCAAAAATATTTTGAATTACAATAAAATAACTAGAATCGTTATTTTTTGTTTAAATATAAAATTTTGTATAAACTTTGAATATCCATAATAATAAAATCAAGTTTATTATATTGTAATAGATTTATTGGTTCCAATATTAACTATTATGAAGGACTTTTAATGATATTAACTGTCAAGCCTTATCTATACACATTGAATACTATAGTACGCCTATACATTCTTATCAACAAAATAGTTTCAAATTTTCGTTGACTTATTTTTCAACATTTGTACCTATCTTCAAATACTTATATAAAAAAATTGTGCAAATATTTCTTTAATGTTTTTAAGTGAATATAGTAAAAGCTTTTGAAGAACCAGGTATTAAATTTTCAAAGTTTTCAACACACCAAATTTTTTTTTTTAATATTTCTAAAAAAAAATTTAAAATAACAACAAAAATGTCTATAAATAGTTAAAAAAGAGTCAACATATTTTGAGAACCATACCATGTGTATAAAATGCTAATAAAAACATTTGGTGAACATTTCTAGTATCTATACTGTTGTTTGTTTTGATTTATACCTAAATAAAAAAAACAAAATTTCCATTTATCTGTTGTTTTTTTCAATTATTTCGAAAAATACTGGGTGTTTTCAATTTTTAACCTCTCAAAAATACCAAATAGGTTCATTTTTATTAGAAACCACCCTCAAAGTTGAATTGTTGAATGTTAAAGCATTTTCTACTAAATATTGTGTGTACAAATATAGAAATTACACATAATTAAAAAATAATTAAATAATCAATATATAATTCATCGCTTGGCTCGGAGTAAAATAGGTAATAAATAAAATAATATGATTAGTTTGCAATTTAGAATTAACAGGTAAAGTCAAAAAACATTTTCAACATATTTTGTTACTTTTTCTAACGTATAGAAAAAGTAATGAATGCATTAAAAAAAATTATGTTTACAGAAAATATGAACTAGAATCGATTTTCAATTTTACTATTTATATCATAAATAAATGTATGTAAACCGTAAACGATTGAAAAAAAATAACATACATTTTTTGCTGTGTATAAAATCTAATAAATAAAAATATATAAAACTTAAATAAACATATATTTTTAGACACGCCCATGGTCCATGTATTCATGTATAATATAAGATTAATCATATTTTATATATTGAATGTTTGCATAAAGTTTAAGTTGTATTAAAAAATACAAAATTGTTATCTTGAGTAAATAGTAATATGTAAAATGGCCTTAGCATGATTATTAAATCAATGAAACCTTATTTATGTTTAAGTTCTATGGTTTTTGGTTGTGATGAGCATTTTTCAAACCTACTTAATTTTAAAAAAAGTATTTTAACTTGATTTTTTCACATAATTTAATTTTTTGCTTTTTGTTGAGATTCTAAATCATAGAATTTGTGGCTCACACAATATAATGTTTACTACTCCCCGAGGATATCTTTAAATTTAAAATAATACACTTAGATATACTGTTATAGTGTTATATAAAACTAAAAAAAAAACAGTTGTAAAACTAATACATTCGTGTCTCGACTTTTTAAAATAAAGTTTTTTAATTAAATACTTAAATTTTATATTTATACCAAATTTAAATTTAAACTTCAATGATTCAAATACTTCATACAATATCAATTATTATAGATTTTGAGCAGAGCGATAAATGTATTGGTTCTACAATAATGTGTTTGTATTTTACACATGACCTAAACATTTATATTTTAGATTCTGAGTGGAACGATGAATGTATTGATTTTACAATGATGTGTGTTTTTTTTAAATTTTTAAATTTTTTTTTGTGTGTCATCACCTTTTTTGGACAGTAAAAGTGCTTGGATTTTCTTCAACAGTATCTTTTCTGATAGGAAAGTGAATCTATTTTTGATTATTTTTGTATATTGTAGGCAGGTACATAATATCTGCGAACTACTAAACTTGGCATAATTACAAACAAACAATAATAAAAAAATTAGCAAGGTATTAGGAAATCTAAGCCAGTGGTATATTCAAACGGTGTCGCTACCAAATCTTGGGTCGCGTAATCTATAAAAATGGTCGTGACAAGTCTTTTTTGTTTAAAAAAAAAAATAAGTTTATTATAAAATTATAAATTATTATAAATAATACATTATATTTTAATCTAGATGATATTATATATTGTTGGGCTGTATATTACTTTTTTTCTTCTAACGATTTTTTTGCGTAACATTTACTGTCATAGGAACACAAATCAATAATACATATTAAAAATCAATCTATAATTCTTAATTCATTAAATTTCTTACTACATTTAGCATGTTACTAGTTTCTCTAGTACTATAGGTACATATAAACATATATATAATATCTCAATTTTCCTTGTAGAGGTAATATATTTTAGTAACATGCTACTTTTTATTAGCATCTAGCATTCGACTTTTTTTTAGCATAACTATTTAATAATTTAATATCCGTGTTTAAGGGGGCCTCCACCTCTGATGGACCCTATGGCTACCAAGTTTCATACTACGCCACTGGCTGTAACAAAATATATATTAATTGTAGAGACTTGAAACTTTTTACCTCTGTGTATATTATTATTTTCTATACACAGTAAACATTTAAAAATATTTTTAAACATTTACAATATTATACTTAATTATATGCTGTTTAGATTAACGTTCAGCTATTTATACCACGAATCTGTGCATTCTATGATAGGTATGTCAGGATTGACTTGTACAGTTATATCATTATATGCTATGTTTTCAATTAGTTCAACTTACCAAATTGAGAAAATAATTATAATCATTATTAATATAAATATAATATAACATAAAGTTTTAAAGTACCTATATTCTTATAATAGACTTATTAAAATATATTACTGTTGATATACCGGTATTCTTTATTCTGAGTCTCTTTTCAATGATTTATCATTTAATTCAAATTATTAACACACTTCTATCACAATAATGTCCTCCTCAATGAAGAGGTACTCTCGATAACTACGTACTACACAACATTTATAAAAGAAAATGTTATCGATTTGATAATTAATGTTGTTTTTGACTTTTTGTCATGTCAGCCTTTTGATAATATTTTCTGCTAAAACACTCAGCCATTTTACTGTAGGCCGTTGGATTCTGCTGAAATGCCGAATTCCAGTATCCCACCTACATATTATTATGTTGAATTTATTTATAAGTGTAACATAAGCTTAATTTTAACAAACTTGATATATTATTAATCATAGTTTGCTATATTAATATTGTTTATTGGTGTAGGTGTACCCATATAGGTATTGATTTTACGATATATTATATTTGTACGTATTTTTTAATTAATTATATATAAGGTAAACAAATAGGCTTTATCTCATCTATTATCATCATTATAGTTTACTTTTCTATTCACCTACCCTATAATTAATTAATTAATAGTTGCACATAAAACCGAGATACAAGTTACAAGTACAATACAACATATTATTATGTAACTAGGTACGTATTTTTTCTGGTTGAAACTTGAAGCCTTGTAAGTTGTAAATGATTAGAAATTACGGTACTTCTGCAAAGAGGAGTTTTATTTCAAAATTATCATTCGTTTGTATACAATTTTTCAAATACTATCCTAGAGAATGTCATACCCGCATAATAATATGTTGTACGTTTGTTTTACTAACGCAATAACGCATATCAGCACATTTTACGTTCAGAAGAATCGGTTTTACTCTGTAATTTTTAACTACACTATAATTTTCGAAATTTTTGACAGAGTGAAAAATTATTTATTGATAATAGTTGAAAAATATATTTAAAAATCCAAAATTCTCATGCCTAAATAATAGTTCAAAAAGAGTAAAAATATTTTGGAAATTTACTCTTGTTTAGAAAATACTACCTAATATTAACATTCGTTTAAAATTACAAGTATCTACGGTTATGTTTTTTGAGTTATGCCAAAAAACAAAATCCATTTTTTCAAAAACTAGTTTTGCGTACAAATTCTCGTATTTATTATTTTCTGTTTCAAAAGTTTGCTTTTGATACACTTTCCCCCTCCTATGTACTAACTAGATTGACTTTCCTACCAAATAATATGCTGAAGTAAAAATTACAAGCTTTTTTTTCTACTATAAAAGTGTATGCAGACAAAAAAAACATAGATCTTTGTATAATTAATACATTAATTGCTTAGCTCAGGATCTAAAATATCAGGGTAAAACAGATTATTTTGAACGTAAAATTTGGTATGCATTAGTAAGACGGTGACATCACAATCGCACCGGTACGACAGAGATGGCCCATCAATAGTGACAATTATTATAATACACCCGTTGCTTATTTAAATTAGTTTTGGTCGGGAAGTAATATCATTATGTATGTACTTAATTCACTGATTATTTCCTTTTTAATGGAATTATAATTGAAAAAGGTGGACAATAGGGTACCGCTCTGTTTTTCAGTAGTTGTTGAGCGTGTCGTTGTAATGGATGTGTTATATTTGAATTCAATGATGAATCATTGTATATAGGTACGTAAAACGATTCTGAACGGAGACGTTGTGTCATACTTGTATAAATAATCAAATTTTATAGTTAAGAAAAAAATTAATAAAAATCTAAAATATCTCATCGTTATAAATAGCGTGACTTTCCACTAAACTTTTTCTTTTTGATAGAGGTAGAAAAACTTGTTGGGAACCTTCTATTAAAATTTTTTTTGTAAGCTACGAAAAGAAAAGCTTTTATGAATTTCTAATTGAAAAATAATTCACATAATTTGAAAATTTCTTATAGCTATAAATAGCTCAAAAATGGTCAACATTGTTTAAAAATATTTTAATATAATATGGAAAATGGTAATTTTAACATTTGGTGAAAATTTAAAGTATCTAGGATTATTCGTTTTTGAATTACAACATAATATCAAAAATAGATAGATGAAAATTCGTTAATTTACCGACGAAAATCCAATATTGTAAAATTTTTAAATTCAAACGCTCATAAAAAAATAATGTTAATGTCCAGTAAACTTTTTTTTTTTTGTTTATGGTAGGAACATTTGTGGGGTTGTTCTATTAACATTTGATATAATAGCAGTAGAAAAATATTAAAAATACATAAGCACACGTTTTTTTTTATAAGCATTTAAAGTTTGAATTTTGACAAAATTTATCAAATTTAAAATGTAATAGTTATATAAAAATGTATAAAATGTTCAACTTTTATAGCAAAAGATTGAAAATTTAAAAGGTTCCACGTAAATAGGTAAATATATAAATTACTTTATTCACAATAATATCATCAAATATACTTAGTAATATCATAGGCTGACTGATCGTTTTCGCTCAGAATCGTTTTTCTTATACAGTGATATTATATCATTGAGTTCAAATTTAACACCATCTATTACAGTGACCCACTATTGTAACCTACTGTACATCAAAGTGACATCCACTTACCTACTTTCTGAACTTACATGAATAAAAATTATAATTAACATTGTATTAATAATGTTCAAGTTTTACTAAGTGAAAAAGCTAGTGTTCATCGAGAATAATTTAAAAAAAATTTACAAAATCATTAAAATTTCTCAAGACTATAACTATTAACTAACTCAAAAAATTTCAAAAATATTACTATTTATGGGAAATGCTAAAATAAATATTTAATGAAAATTTCAAGGGTCAATGGTTATTAATTTTTGAGTTAAACCAAAAAAATTAATTCAAAATTACAAAAGTTTTCAATTTTGATCTCCCAAAAGTAACAACTAGATTCACTTTTCTATAAGAAAAGATTCTGATCTCGAAAATCGGAGCTTTTTTACTATCCAAAATGTTGCTGACAGACATAAAACATCACACATCATTGTAAAATCAATACATTCTTTCGCTTTGCTCAGAATCTAAAATTATTTGATATTTCAATTACTTAAATGTTACCATAAACATAAATATATTAATTCACAAGATTACTTTTTTTCTGTATAAGTAATTATTGTGCCATATCTATACTTTTGATTAAGTATAAATAATATTATAGTTATTTCCCCATTTTGTTTTTATTGTAAAATGTCTGTTTAAACTAAACAATTGCATGTTTAATTTTTTTTTGTGGTTTTGGTATTTTACAAACTGTAGGTAATATTATATTCTTGTGTTAAGCAAGTATCATATATAGTTCTATTAAATTGATTGATCATTATAATTATACATTTTTATTTTATATAACATTCATGTAATTAATACATTATATTAAATGTTTTTTAATAGATCGCCTTTTGTTGAGCTACGTGAAACTGAAGATCGTTTACTTAATAAGAAATCTCACTCTAAAGTTTCTAGATCCAAGTCTAACGACCCTTGTTTGCAATTGGCCATATCAACAAAATCTAAATCCGAATGCGTTTTATGCACAAAATGTCATTCAGTTCAACGAACAAAGAGCTGGAATGAAACTGAACCAATAAATGATGTGAGTTTTGAAAACGTTATCAATTATTATAAGGTATTCAAAACTAGCGACAAATACGTATGCGCAAAGTTTACTAGCGATCAATTTATTAAGAAGTTAGATGAGAAATTACGTGAAGAAACTGATAGATTGTCAGAGTTTACTCAAAGTATATCTATAACATCAAATTTAAATGAAGACGAAATTGAACATCAATTAAAAGTTAAAACTGAAGAGTTAGAAAGACTCACTGAAGAGGATGCTTATACATCTTTAGACAAAAATGCATTACGTTTGGGAAGTGCTGAATTTGGATCTTTTGATGGTCCTCCAACTCGTATTTATCGGTTTCCAAGTACTGGGATTGGCTTAGATAGAAGTGAAGGAAGTGTATTCACCATGACAATATCTGGACAACAATCAGCTGCTTCCTTACTGGCTAAGCATTGGGGTCCCCAACGTGAAGTAACAGTTCGGAGGGATCCAAACAAGAGTTTAGGAATCAGTATTGTTGGAGGAAAGGTTAGAAATATATTTCAAACATTAAAAAACGTTTTTAATGATGGTTGATTTTTTTAGGTTGATTTTTTCAACAGCACTAATACAAATAATAGCGCAGCTATATCAGGTATATTCGTAAAACATGTACTTCCTCAAAGCCCTGCTGGTCAAGATGGTCAATTAAAAGTAAGTATTCTGTGTTAACATTTTAGTGTATTATGGTTAAGTTGATATTTATACTTGTAATATCAATAGACCGGTGATAGAATATTAGAAGTTAACGGGACTGATGTTCGACACGCTAATCATGAACAAGCTGTTGCAGTAATTCGTTCAGCTGGTAACCCAGTCATTTTTCTTGTACAATCACTTGTATGTTGGGTAAGTGGAAAGTTCTCAACATATATTTTTAGGTTAAGCAATTTATTTAAATTTATTTTAGTCCGAAGATCAATATGAACAGTCAAAGTCATCGGCTGTTATTGAAGATTCGTTCAAAGTATCGCAAGAGCCTATGAAACCTGGCAATAGTGTAAAACATGTAAAGAGAAAAAAAATATTATTTTAAGACATGAAATTCTTTATAATCGTTACGTTTTAGAGAATTTCAACATGGCAACAGAAAAGTGAAGACAATGCTAATGAAGATAATATTCCGATTCGTAAGAATTCGTTAGCTTTAATCAAAGCTATGAGTTCATTTGACCGTAAAAAATCTATCAAATCTAATAAAAGTGAAGATGATAGTGAAGACGATGAAGATAATAGAGATAACGAAGGACGCATTAGAATTCATTCAGGACAAGAAGTAAGGCGATGACTAAATTTGTTAATTAAGTGTAGGTAAATTACTTACATTTCGTTCAAATAATATTTGTCTATTTAACTAGGTATCGTTTATTTTGTACCTACCTATTTTCAGTATTATTTACTATAATATGTAAAACATATTATAATAAAGTTGTATAATTTTAAACGTTGACATTTTTTGTGTGAAAATGTCTCAAAATCATTTTTTAATTGCAATGGTTATCATTTTTCCTGTAATGAAAATTATTTTTTAACTACCACACAGACTAAAACTTTTACGTATATTATGATAATATATGTATTTACTGAAATAGTGAAATCTCCTAAAAAAAAAAAAATCATTCGAAATAATATAATCATAGGTACTTATTTAGCTAATATAGTATAAAATGTACGTTTATATTTAGATAATGCGGTCTAGTGCTGGTAATGTTAAAAGATCAAAAGTAGAAATTGATGCTGATCCAGAACCAGAGGATGAATATGGTTATACTCCAAGTGAGTATAATTTTTATTATGAAGAATTTATCCATTAGTCCTTCAATTTATTAAGATAATAATATTATGCGGGCTTATTTTATTTATCGTTTATAAAAGGTCGTCATTTAATTGAAAGGTTATTAATTGTTAAGAAGAGGGTAGGAAGAAAAAATTGATTAGGTATTATTTATATATGTACGAAAAAACTTGTTATAAACAGTTCATTACAATTAAATATATATAATTACCTATAGGTCCTTGTTTTTATGATATACTTATGAAGTATAATCATTTTTAAAGACAAATAATTGTATAATATTTTCAAAAATAATTTCTGTATATAATGTATTATGTATATTAAATTGTTACTTAAATTACTGAAATTTAAAGCAGAACCACAAAAAGATTTAGACATAAATATGTTTTAGAAAATGCATTGAAATTATAAGATATAATCAAACATCAACTTGAAATTGTTTAGAAACCCTATTATTTTTATTAGCAATTAAATGTTTTTGACAAAGCGTTGAAAAACATTAATCCTTATTGACATTTTATAAACCAGAATACCTATTATAACGATGTATTTGAAACGGGGCTTACTGGTACCTAATTATAAACCTAGTGAACTTTTAACGTTGTAAAACATTATATTAAATATTGCATTTGTTTGATGTATCCTCTTAAATTTATATTTTTCAACAAATAATATTATTTTATGCGCATTTATATTTTGATATCCCCTCCCCTATTTCTGGAATTAAATAATTAAAAATAATTAATAGTTAGGATGATCATATATTATAATACTATAAAACGCACTTTTTTACATCAATGTAAAATATATAATATTATTTATACATATGAAATTGCTGCTATTCTTATAAGGAACCTATAAATAATATAGGGTAAGTATGTGCATCCTACCTTTACGATCCACCTGGGCCCTGGCGCATTATCTTCGGGAAACAGGCATCGCGTTTCGTTCAGCCTGAGGTCATATTATGAAGGCACATCCTGTGTTAAAGAATCGTTTCATAAAAAAATTAGGCACATTACACCCACTATATATTATACTATAGTATATAGTATGTATTATACGTACTCACAGACAGTGATGTGAAAATGGTTCGATTGAAAATCGTCGTGAATAGGACGTGGAGAATTATGGTGATGGCCTTGACGTAAGTCTGATGTCGATTATTCGTTTCCCCACAAGTATACCCTGCACAATTATATGAAATGTGGCTACTGGTGGTTACTGGTATACTCTGTACAGGTTTATAAAACTTTTTATGGAATTCGTGGTCATAAAACATTTGTGAAACATAATTTGGCGGACGTAGCCCATTCGGCTCCTGTTTTCCCTAATCGGCTCCGGATTTATACAAAACAAATTCCTCCCCACTGGATACGAATTTAAGACTGTCTTCAAAGAAGTTTGCTTAAATTGGGATGGTGCATTTTTAAATTTTATATTCTAATTAATTTATAAAAATTGTATGAAAAATCATATATTAGATATTGTGAATTGAAAATTGAAAAATATTTGATAATATAAAATGTGTTGGTGTTTTTTTTTTAAATTTTAGCGTTATAAAATATAAAAATATAAAAATAATACATTGTGTAAATTTGGGTGAAATCTTTTTCAACGGGAGCCGTTTGGGAATAAGCAAATAATGGATGGGAACCGTTTGGGATGCACCGAATTTGGCGAAATCCGTTCTAAACCTGGACAGTCCGTCCGCGGTAAGCATGGCCGAGGCGACCGCTGACCATATTATTTAGGGTATACTTATTACTTGTGTTGAGCTTGTTTTCCATCTGTTTGTCTTCAGAAATAGTTGTCGTTTCTAAAGTAGGAAAATTATTCTTATTTTACTTCTTTCTACGCGTAATCGCGTTTCATTGTTTTTGCGTCCGCGAGTTTGTATAATGTAGTTTAGTGGTGAAACGGATCTGGATCACCTCCGGCAGACAAACTTCGTGCGGTGCCTTTTTACCCAGGATTATGCGCCGGGTGGCTCACTGATTTGTCAAAAAATATACACTAAATCACCTATATTATTCATTTAAGTAATCATATGTTTTTTTTTTATTTAGAACTTTTAGTACTAGACTATTATAGTAATTATATGTTCCTTGTAGGAATAAGCAGTTTTCAAACGCTTAAATTTTGTCCGTTACATTAATTTATTGTTTTAATGTTTCATTATTGGGTAGATTTATGTCCGTCTTATACTCACATTACATGCTCGCGTGCCCGGATATAACATCCCTACAACGTTCTGTCTCCAATAGATTTAGCATTAATTAATAAAATAATATTTGTTTTATTAAACTTTATATTTGTGTATAACTTTATAAGTACATTTTATAGGTACCTACTGAGTACTGATAACCTCATTAATGTATTATATACATTATGCATACTTAGTTATTATTTCATATATATAAACTAATTACAAAATATGAATTTGGACCGGGATCAAAACTTGTAATCTCTATAATTACTTATAGATTTTAAAAATATTGTGCATGCTCAACAAATAAGATATTATTCACTGATGGTTCGAAGTATTATAAATTAAAATTTTTGTGGTCACGTGAATTAATGGATGATTTATGGCATAAATTATTATCTGGTTTCTATTTTTCTCATTAAATTTTATAAACAAAAATATATTATATAATTGTCATTCAATTATTTTTAAAAACATTAAACACAAATAATAAATAAATATAGTAATAATTAATAATGTTATAATAATAATAAAAAAAAAAATTTTTCTTGTTTATTTGCATTCCCGGGGACCTAATTAAAAAAAATAGCCCTTTTGAAAATCTAGCCCTAATAACAGGCTCTAGAACAGCCTTTAATATTTTATAATTGTGAACGTGTATTAATCCGGCCCGAAAACTGCGTAAGAAATCGTGAGGAGAAATAGAAGAGACGCTTTCCAGCAGTGCAAATAGTAACGCGTATCACCGATCTGTACCTGTATTCCGTATATTATATTAATCAGACAATGCCTACCGACAATACTATAATATTATTGACGTCTAAAATAATAATTAATAAATAATAATAATATATTATGCCATAATATTATTATAATATAGTCATTGTCGTTTGTGTAGTATTTACGCATATTATTACAATTCACGTTTCGCGTTTGTATTATTACGCGATCGCATTATTTGTTCTGAATGGAATGAAGCAGAGCGGGTTTGCGTCGGTCGGTCGGGTTTTTTTTTTTAATGAACAGTCAAAAGGTTTGCACCGCGGGTAGGGGCGGCGGGAACGTTACACTATATAGTAGGGGCTGCCGGATGCATGCCGCCGCGCCGCCGCCGCCGCCACCGACGACGACTTCAATAAAACTGGGTGACCGCGCGGCGGCGGTGGCGGCGTCGGCAGATCTTTTCTCCAATCAGTGAATGGGCCGCGCTCGGGTTGTCCGCATCGTTGTCGTCGTCGCCGCCGCTGCCGCTGCCGCTCTCGTCCGTTTGTTTCAAACGTGCATGGTCGCGCGCATCAATTGATCGTCGGACGAGAAAACGACTGATCCTCTTCCGGGACGAAAGGAAAAGCTGTTTTCCTGAGACATCGAAAATTCTTTTCCTCCTGCTAACACTGGCGCGAGGGCATTTTCGATACATGAAAATATAATATCATAATGACGTGCAAAACGGCCGAAGCGTCGCCAAACCCTCGAGCAGCGGTGTATCGGCACGCGGCATAACGATGACGACAATGTTACTATAATAAGCAGGTGTGCACTAAAACGCCACTGTCGTCGTCTTCGCGTCTAGTCCGACCGCGGCTGCTGCGAAGCATCACCGCCGTTGCAATCGTCTGACGGCGCCGCCCGCCCACCACCTCCGCGATATCGCGACGACAAGAATGCACCGTCAACCGCCGACCGGCGGGCATCAGCTGCCGCCGCAGTACGCGTTCTGCGACCGCCGCCGTCGGCACGATAATGTCAGTGATTAGTGGTGGCGCCTCAGATCACGATCATCGCGATGGCAATCCCCGCACTGCGACGCTTCGACAATATCATGATGATGCAGGACATGACTGCCGCCGCCGCCTTGTACAAGACCGTAGACTCCGACTTTGAACTCGGTAACTCGCTGATTTTCAGGCTGGATTTTTGTAGTCTGGATTTTTTTAAATAAAAAAAATTGAATTATAATATTATAATTTTAATAACGTGCGTTAGCTTCCTGCAACATATGATGTTATTTTTTAATATTTAAATAAAATTAAGATAGGTCCAAGCGTCCGCCGACTCGTAGAATGTTTGCGAGAGAATAAAAAGACTGGATGAAACTTTAAACTGTGCCTTCTTAAATGATTGTAGGTGAAAATAAAAAAAACAATACTAAATGCTTTGAAATATTTTTTTCATCTATATATTTGACGCGAATGGAGAGCTAATGAACACATTTTTGTTTACTTATTGAAGAGACTCCCGTCGGATAGAATACAGTGCTTATCGTCTGTACCTTTTCAATAACATGTGATTTTGTACATTAAATTAATTTTGTTTTTGTATGATGTTGCCAAATTATACAAATTTTACGATTGTATACAACTAACAAAGTAAAATAAATCTATAAATCAACAAACTGTCCAGTAACCGTATACAATACCCAATTGCATATAGTGTTCATTCACCAACACGCTCGTAGGTTGAAACAATTGCATAAACGTGTTCAATCTTAAGAAGAGATATTCATAAAAAATAGATTTAATATGTATCTGATTTAAAACTTCATATTTCAATTAAAATATATAATAAGTATAAAATTTAAAAAAAAACACTAATGATACCTCTAATGTTTTATTTGTAGCAGTCAACAAAATTTAATTCGATATTATTTTGAAAATTATGTAATGATAAATTTGACAACGTCGAAGCCTATTTAGTACGAAACCGTATCGTATTTAAGGAATTCCTTTGTTATAGGTATTCAACAAATATACGCAATCGTGTTCCAAAAGGCTAAATCGTACTCATTCGGGTTCTACCCTTAATTCCAATATTCAAAGGCTCAAGTATAATATTAACCATTATTACTTATGAGTATGTATAGGAATATTATAATAAATAATTGATACGATAGTGCACGATGCCACGATAATATACTGGAACTAAAATATAATAATGATAATATATTTTACTATATTTTAAAATACGTTTAAAAACTATTGTATAATTTGAAATATGTAATAAATGAACAGGATGAATAGAACAGTATGGAAAGTGTATAAAGTGTAAGGTTATACGTTGAAATTTGAAGATTCTTGTATATCATAATAAATTGTCAATTATTTTATAAATTAATTTTAATTTTCCTAAGTATTGGATGCCAACATTTTCTGATTACATGTAGGTACCTACCTAATATTAAGATTTATACTTTTAGTATTTATTATTTGCGTAACACTGTTTTTGAATAAAACTACAAGTTTTTGGTTTTCACCCAGATTTCGTTTTCGACTCAATAAAAGAGGATTTGGTTTTCACTCATAGAAATATTATTCATTATGAAATATAAACAATAAAGAAATTTTGGTTTCTACTGGCTGTGTACACACATGATATAGGCGCGTCATGCGAAACAACGATATTGAAAACTCGTCCTGATTCTATTAACTAATAAGTGATAATAATATCTTATTCAAATTTAAAATTCAAAAAATAACAATCGTTGAAACTTTCCATTTTGATTTAAACTATAATTTGTTATATGTACTATGAAGTATTTATACTAATTTCAAGCTATTTATAGCATTGCTAATATTGTTATGGTTTTTTTCTATGAAATATTATTTTTATTTTA
Source organism: Acyrthosiphon pisum (assembly GCF_005508785.2). Taxonomy (NCBI): domain Eukaryota; kingdom Metazoa; phylum Arthropoda; class Insecta; order Hemiptera; family Aphididae; genus Acyrthosiphon; species Acyrthosiphon pisum. The sequence goes on along the minus strand of NC_042494.1, from coordinate 48,690,341 downwards.
TACAATTTTAAAGTGTACCTACCAAATACAAGGTTTCTTCATAAGTTATTCTTGTTGAAACACAGTAGTTAAAAATGTATTATATTTTCAAAACTCTTGTGCATAAGAGTATATGGCTATACGGCTTGACCATTATTAACGAAATAGCTGGAGATCCCTCATAAGCATTTTCCCTATAACTATAAAAAAATATCCAAAATACATATTGATTAATTTTTTTACAGTCGATTTAAGTTAAAATTTAAAAAAAATTGATATTTGAACGAATAATAATAATAATAACTATTTATCCTTTAAGAATTTTATTTATTTTTTTGTAATTCAATAAATATTAATCGTAAAACATTTAACTTTTCACCGTTAAGTATATTGATATTTTATAGCACCATTTAGGCTAATTTTAAGCTACGAACCTATTTACACCCTTGTACTGTACGTCGGTATCTACCTACTTACAATTGATTTACCTTACAACATTATGATATAATAATAATTGTTTATAATATATACAATTTTCTTGACAAAAATAAGTTTAACCTATCATATTACTAATTGGTAATTACTTAAGTAGAAAAATAAATTAGTAATAAAAGTAAATAAATTTTAAAAAATTCATCTACTCAATCGTTTTTTGTATATTACATACATATGCAATGATTTATTATTGAATTTAAATTTAACACATCCATTACAATGACATATTAAATGAAATTACGAGGTACACTCGAAACTTACTATACAGCATAATGACTTCTCCGGTTTTTTGTATTGCATTGATTAACTTATTTTCATATTAATTTTTTGTTCTACCTATGTACATATTAGTTTCTACTATTGATGCAAACAATTAAAATTTATCTAATTTTGCATTTGAAATTCCAAACCATTAATGAAATCCATACTGGGAAATATAAACCTAACCTAACCTAACCTGCCTATCTGAGTACCCTATAATTTTATGATCATGAATGAAACTCAACTTTTCAAATTAATATATCACCAAATATATATACTAAACAATTATAATATCATATACTAAACAATTCATATAATATATTTCTATGTATAATGTTTGCTACATTTTTATGACTATTGTTTTTGCTGTAATTATTGTTTTTTAGTGCATTCAATTGATGATAAGGAATTAATATGTTTTACATAGGTACTTAGTGAATTTTATTAGTTTTTTTGAAGAGATCAATTGTGTCAATAACATTTTAGAAAAATATAATATAAATTTATTTATTTTAATAACATGTCCAGTAAAAAGTCCTGGGTTAGTTGTCAACAAATTATATTATATTTTTATAGGTAAAAACCAAATCCCACTTTTATGAGTTTGAGTAAAACTTAGATTTGGGCGATACCAAAATGTAAATTTGGACTAGCTGAAAGACGTTGCTGTTTAAAACTTGTTTATTCATTATAAATAGGTAGACTAATTGATTGAGATTTGATGATATTTAAAATTAAAATTAGAAAAAAATGGTTACAAAAAGAGTATGAGGAATAATTATTAAAAGTCTATAAAAAAATGTACCTACCATATTATGCTTATCATTAATATTATTCTTCTACGTAAATTTCTTTTTAAAATAGTTAACATAACAATATGTATAATTACACTTAAATTTTAATTGAAATATATTTTATTTATATTGACTTAACCTCTTAATTTAATATTAAGATCACTAGAATAATGTGTTTTATGCTTACAATAGTTTACAACGGCAAAGGTCTATCCTTAAAAGGTTAAGACTTTCCTGCTGAAAAATGACCAACAATATCGCCACAAAATAATTGTTGTGGTTAACCAAGGGATATGTCAAAATAGTTATAAATTATAAATATATAGTAAATGTACATTACACATACTTATAAGTACCCAAAATGTATAATATTATGCTAATTAGATTTTGATGTGTACATACTATTTTGATTGGTTTGAAAATGATTGAGTAGGTATTGCTGTGGTATTGATGTGTACACTGCATAATGTAAATAGTTTTTAATCTATAGCCTATACTCTATAGTCTATACTATTGTACCAATAACTTCAATAAATCTATATCAATAGGAGGTACCTATTTTGAATAGTGTTTTGTTATATAATATAAATTTTCTAAAAGAATCAGATAAATAAATTGTATAACTTAATATTATAAAACGACCTCATTTTTTTTTTACGAAAAATATATAATTTATTCTCCTGAACAAAAAGCAAGGTAGATTCTATGAATTCGTATTAAATAACTTAAATTATGTCATCTTATAAAAGTTATATTTTACTAAAAATATATATTATTTAGTATTTACTACTGCAGCTAGGGCACTATAGATACAGGTATGCTACGCCGCCATTTTGCGACTAATAATGTTATGTGAATTTGAATTTCTCCCCCTTTATTTTATCATTTTATCATTGATAAATGAGTCGCAAAATGGTGGCATAGCATACCCATTCTATGTAGAGCCTTACTGCAGCCGGCTGGATAATATTTAGTATTTTATAGTTTTTATATCAGCACCAGTTACTCGTAATTAGGATTTTTTTAAGAGGATGATGGAATTTTTACTATTAAAATGTTATGATGTTTATTGTATAGGTAGGTACCATATAAATTGTATACATTATATATAATATATATCAATCCTTATAATATCCCCTTCTATTAAATACACCACTGGTGAGTATAGAGTAGGTATAATATATTCAATAAAAAAGCATTTATTTTATTATATATATTTAATTTAATTAAGCTATTTAAACAAACAATATACTTATGAATTATTGAACATTAAAATTCGTTATCGACGAAAATAAAATAACCATGCGTGAAAAAAATAATTGCTTTATATGGATTTGTATTTGGAGGACAACTGGATGTTATAAACTCATAGTCAACATCATCTTTTTCCCCTGATTTTCGATGACTTTGTAGCTCATAAAAACGTGAAAGTCATTCATTGTCAATTACTGTTGATTCTTGTCTATGAAATAATTGTAATATATTATGTTGAACGTATAGGGGAGGGGTATATATGTGTATAGGTGGTACGTGTTTGTTTTTTTGAAAATAATCGACGAACTGATCAAAATATCAAATTATTCACATTGAAAATTTCGATTTGTTTTCATATAGTTTTATATTATAATAACATGCATTTTATCACAAGCCGATTAGATAAAATCCCATTATAATTGGTAAGTTGTTTATTATCTTATAGGTACAGTATATAGTACAAAACATGTACAACATCAATATCGATCATTTGTGAGATAACCACCATTCTCCGTTTATGTTTTCCGGCCTTTATAAAACGAAGAATAAACAATAAACATTTGTTATTTAATGACTTTGAAAATGTATGGTAAAACCTATGTTTAAATATGGTATAACTTATTGAGTTATTAAAATAATGAAACTTATATTTGTGGTAGATATGACAAGAAAAATAATTATTTTATTTAAACCTTATAGTGTTTATTAATGTATATTATTATTTAGTTGCTAAAATTGTAATTATCAATTAAAAATAAATATTGGTGAACGTGAATAAAATGTATTTCTTTCGTTCAATTTGATTAGATAATTTTTATTTAACATTGGTTTCAAAAAAAATGTAAACCAGATTTCACATAATGCATATTTTGGTATATTCAATACTTAATGATGTGTATTATTAAATTAATATTAAATATATTATGTCTCTATAAATTATAATATCACTAATACTACTTACATAATATTATATTCGATGTCTTACCATTATTATACATAAATCAATTAGTTATAATATTGCTATAAGATTTGTTATACTGCTGACATAGTGTCCCATCAAAACTGTATATAGTCGATAATTTATTGATTGCAATTATAAGATGATCAGTTGAGCTTATAATAATTATTACCTTCAGGCCGTACTTAGAACAAATTTCGGGGGGGGGGGGGAGGGTTATATACAATTTACGTTAGGTTACGTAAATGGTAAATACAATTTCGGCGTGTGAGGTCTGAACCCTTTAAAGGTTAAGCTTTGACTTCATGTTATGTCTCAATTTCATTGCTTAATTCATTTTGTAACTAACTATTCGCAATAAAATTGTTTTAATTCGTGCCCATCACTTAAATATCTTAAATAAAACTTAATCTGTTGAGTAATGAGTACTGAATTATCTTAACGTATTTGAAACCGGTCTGCAATAGCTCGATCTCCATACAATATATTATGTGACGCCGTGACAGTTTATTATTAAAATATAGGTACGCATAATTAGAAAATTACACACACAAAATGAGCAAAAAAGTATCGTTTGATAATGTACCTCCGCTGCAGTATAATATATAGGTACGCACGTGCGTTTATTATGTACACATCTCGGAAAATTCAGGTGCACACGATAAAATATTGTTTTAGTTAATAGTTATGTGTATAATACTATGGTGTGCGTGTATTTATTCACGTGGAACCTTGAAGACGCACGTCTGCGTGCGTAAATGTATAATGTATGTTATTATATACTCTAATTAATAACCACTTGAAAATGATTGAAAGCGCGCTAATAACTGTTCGGGCGTGACGTTTAGAGATACGATGATTATTAGCAGCTGTAGTATAGGACTTCTAGTTTTTAATGGCAAATAGCGCGAACGCCCGAGAAACATAGCAGCAGTATATACTTATTTGTCGTCTATTTAGGTACCTTAACATAACATAACCTACCTGTATGGCATATACCTACCTATATTATATATCTATAATATATGCACGTGTATATTATGTGTGTTTTTGACTAAATTTTTGTGTATAATACCTATCCTGTTATTTTATCGGTTTTGCGCAATAACAAATTTCGATACCTATACCGACGCCAAAACACCTTTCGTCACGATATTTGTATTATATTGTTATGTACCTATAGTATATACTGCTGCTTGCTGCTACCGCTGCAGTGCATTGCTGTCTGTGCCTTATTAAATCAATTCGACACACACGTGCAGTGTGTTAATACTATTATATTGTATGTTGTACTTAATATGTTATGTTATGAATCCTCTTGAAAAATAATAACAATAATTATGTTATAATAGTACATACCATTTTAAACCCGTTTCAATATACATACGTGTATAGTGTAATACTGTATATACATAATTTATAACCCCTATAATCAAACCTCTTAATAATCTTTAAGATCGAGATCTCTATAATATGTATACGAAAGATTTTGTTTTCTCAGGTGTGACCGCGAGGTCACCGGTGATGGCGTTAAAAAATATCAAGACCTACCTATATGTTTTTGTTTTATTTTCCGCTATTTATAACATTTTCAGTAGTCTTCGTTGCTGTGTGTATTGCAAACACGAATTATTATATAGGTACGTCAATTATCTGACATGATAAGTTCTTGCAAAAATTACTCAACCTTCGCATGACCAAAACTCGTTGACATTCCAATTTTCATTAGTGAGTTATGTAAGCTTCCGTCTAATACATCAAATTTTATTCAAAGGAAAATATTGATCATTTATTAATTACTTGAAATGAAAATAGCAGAAATAAAATATGATATTACCATAAAATATTTCTTCCGATGTACCATATACCTACTTAATGTGTTATCTACATAAGTCATCTATTATATGATGTTGTGACTATAAAAGATGTTTTTTGAATAGAAAATGATGTTTTGAATTTCAAGTGTAATTTTCGTTTTACGGTTATATCATAATATACAGAAAAAAATCGTGAATCAAAACTAAGTTACATGCTATTTTAGTTTTACGTGATAATAAAAAATTAGAACACTCCCAATATATTAGTTTTAATTTATTGTGTACACCCACCTACTCAATAATGTTTACTAATATTATTGAATTTAGTGTTAATCATAATTCATTATTATTAAGTTACGAAATACTTTTTATTGCCGTTTTTAATTTATGTTATTATTATTATAATTATACTGTAGTTTTTGACTTGTTCGCATATGATATCATGTAAACAAATTGTTCCGCAGGCATAATTAGTCAATAAGAAATACAATTATTATTTTGGTTTTATATTTTGCTTAATATTTTGATAAAAAAAGGCAACTAATTTATGAAAAAAAATTTGTCCTAGTAACTTTGTAGTATGTAATTGGTTAGAAAATGAATGTGATTTAACTTCTTAATTCATAATTTTAAATACTTATGAATCTTTCTGCAGGATCTGTGTTTATGGCATAAAATAATTATAATCAAAATGTAATGCGTAAGAAATTATATCTTATAATATATTTACTAGCCTGAATATATAATAATAACCGTCTATTCTACACTGTATCTATATGTGACTATGTGTTGCCTACTACTGGTAGAGGCCTCGCTATATATAAGTGTATCATATACAATTTATAATAACCTGTTAATGGTTGTACACACTATTTTATATGTTTGCAAAACGCCTAGCCGTAGAAGATTAAGGACGCAATAGCGAAAATTATATAAGTAGTAATAATAACCTACTATTGTGACGTGTACCACCTACATACAGGATATGGGTTAGATACGATAATACCTATACTCTGATCGAAGCGTGCTTCACAATATCCCTAATATCCAAGGCCAGTTAGGAATTGTTACTTAATGACGATCGGTAAAGGGATAGTGAGCCCGGGGGAGGGTTGCTGCTTGATAGCGATAAAAGTGGATGATGAGGAAGTGTTCGGTAGGTGTACGCACAGTAGCGCGCGGTATTTTGTACAATCGATACGTTCGGGATGCGGGTCATTCATGCGTCGTCGCATCTTCTGAACCGCTACCGTTATATAATATACACACGCGTGGACGTATATATGTGCAAGTACGTATTATATATACATAATATATTATAATATTATGTATATTGTATAATATGTTAATATTTGTTATATACAGGGTGTTGTGTTCATATCCCATAATAAAATATAGGCCTTATTATTTCTAAGAAAAAAAATTAAGTTAAACTATACTTAGGTAGGAATAGATGTTAGTGTACCTATTATACTAATATTGTTATTAAGTATTCATAAAAGCAATTTGCTATACATAATTAATTGTTAAAGTTTGTTTAACATTAAAAATATTGTAATACATATTACGAATATAATGTACTTAAAACAATTTATAACTTTAAACTTTTTAAACATAGATATTATGTTTTTGAGCTTGGTGCAACTTTTTTTTCTAACCGATTTTTGCGGGATAAATTTTTGTAACGTTTTATCAAAAATGTTGTTTTGTAATGACTTTACATTATGCAAATAAAACATTTCTAAAAATATTCATACTTTTCGAGATATGATTAAATGTTTACTGTTAAAATAATCCTGTTTACCTATAGGTACAAAGTGATTTCTTTTATCTTGAATTTTGTAATATATTAAAATCATTATATTTTGATTTAATTCAATTTTTCTTTACTTTTAACTTTTAAGTTGCTTAGTCTATTATATTTGTAGATACAAATTTAAATCTTCTGTGGAAATTTTTTTTTTTAGAATTTTATTTTAACTATAGTATACTATTAATAATTAGGGAACGGATTTGAATGCTCTAAAAAAAACAAGAAAAATACGATTTTATGCTCTCAACAGAATTTTTAATATTGAAAAAAATTGTTTGATTATATATTTATATAAATTCTTTTTCTTAGGTATTAATTATTCATATAATTTTCATTATCTTCTAGTTCTCCCATCTTTTCTTTTTACCCTGAAAATTATTTCCAAAAAAATGAATATACAATTTAGATAGGTACATATTAAGTACATTCGTTATACTTTTACGATGTGTTTCATAATAGGCTTTCATATTATTCTTTTAGAACGAATGTTAATTAAATTTTATCGAATTTTATCGATTCTTATATAAAAATGTCTTAAAAACATAAATATGCACTAAAAATGTCAAAAAATGCAAAATAAATGTTACATTTATTATTACCTTGGTGTATAAAATTAACTTTGTGCTTGGAAAGCAACGTTTTCGGACATTCAGAAAAAAATGCAATTTGCATTCAAATCCGTTCTTTATTAATAATTAATTGAGAATATTACATAATGTTTTTTTTAAAAAAGTACCTTTGGTAGACTAAATAAAGTTTAATTTCCTTACGTTTTAAATAGGATTTATTAAATTATAACTTTCCCCAGTGAATGTATACATATTCGAGCATTGGCCTTTTATTTAGTTTTTATAATACTATTGAAAAACTATCGATTTAAACTCTCTTCTTACTGTAGTTTCTTATGGCTGCGTTTTACCAAGTGCCAACTAAAAGGGTTTTTACATTTCGATTTACAAACAAATCGATTTTCATTGAGGATTGCAGCAAAAACTAAAAATCGATTCATCGTATAGGTACTTATAATGTATGAAACGCGTAGGCACATGGCGTCGGGTCATATTATATTATATGTGTGTGTATTTAGTACTAACCTTGCAAAATGTAAAACAATATACCACATTGAAATATTATATAGGTACCTACTTGAAAATGTTTTATCTAATCGATAAATGGATATTTTTTAATTTATCGTTTATCGCAGGAGTGTAGTAGGTATACATAATATTATATAGTAATATCGCCATGTTGTTATTTTTATAAATATAGGGCTTTTTAATGGTTCAAGATGGCATTCAAGTATGCTTCACTAACAGATAAGTAATAACATAATGCTATGAGTTTAGTACTAGTAGAAAGTACGTATTGTATTATAGTTCATGGTATCTTTAAAATAATTAAATAAAAGGTGTAAATACTAAATATAGATACGATTTGTTTGAGAAAACGCCGCGGAAGTCGCTCTGTCGTATATAAGGCTTTGACTTCCGAATGTATAGGTACCACTTCATTGAGTAGGTCACTGTTTTAATTGATGTGTTAAATTTGAAGTTATTAATAGCTGATAATTGCATCCAAAAAACGCCTCGTTTTCTAATGATTTATCACAATGTTTATTTGTATTAGTAATATGGTAAGTTTAATTATTTTTTGTCAATAAAATCGTATGGGTAATAACTATAATAATATTATAATTTTATTGTTAGTAAAATCAATACTAACGTAGGTACAGTTTAGAACTAATGAGCTAGGTAATTCTTATTTTTTATTCTGTTGTGTTATTAATTTAGTATGATTGATATTTTCAATAGTATTTTGTTTACCTAAGTCTTATTCTTATATAGTTGTTTATGGCTTATAAATATTATTTATTATTTAATATCCAATAGGTACTTGAATTAATTAAATCGATATGTTATAATATTATAATTATGTTATCGATACGGAAATTGATTACATTCATATCGAATTCTACACTCCCGTTTAAACGTTAGAATGTCGTGTTAAAACGAAATAATAATATACTATAATGCATAACGATTTAAATTAACAGGAAATATGATATTGTCAATTATACGTTTGATGCATAAATGATGTTTAAAATTAACTACGAGTAAGTGTGGTAGTATTCGCATAGACAATATTTTCTTTTGTCTTTTAATAAATTATAATTATAAACAGACAATTCATTCGAAAATAAACCAAATAATTTATTATAAAGAAAATACGATGCTATATAAATTATAAGAACACTTTTTACTGCCTTTGTTTATATATAGGTAGGTATACGAGCAATGAGCACATTGTTATGTATAAAATCCGAATGAAAGAAGTATATTATGATCACTGCAGATTCGCAGCTTTTAATAAATTATATCTAAGATGATTTGAAAGTAAACTTTATTCTCCTATAGCTCTGGAAGAATTTTTATTCACAATTATTGCGTTTTATTTTCATAATATAAATAATACCTACCTATAGTAAATATTAAACACCGCACCGCTAGCATACCATTATAGAAATCTTTAACTACCCATCTCTGTATAATACCCATATTGCTGTGTTTATAATATAATGTTTTGAACTTTTTTAATTAACTGGGTGACTTTTTGCGATGTTATATTTTCAATTGCAATCATTTTATTAAATTTATAAGTTTATGAATTTATAAAGCGTAAATATGTGGTACATATTATATAATTATTAATTATTAAATCCGTGGTTTTGTTTAACTGTATGCTCATAATAATTAACTATGATTCGTGAAAAATTTTACTTTTACCAAATTGAGTACCTACCTAATATTCTTGCGTTGTAGCACATAATATACTTATTAAGTATGTGTGGAAAAACAAATATAAATAAATATATTAAGAAAACTACCTAAATTATATATATAAGTACTATACATAGGTATTTTATTTTTTTATGTAGTGAAGATTAAAATGTACACTTTTTTTGTCGATGTATTCAAATTTTGATTATACTATTCATAACATTAATTAATTTTTGATTTATCCTCATAGAATATGAAATGTAGTATAGCTAATTATTAGTTATTAATATAGGTGAATGTAACTAGCTATAGTATTTTATGAATTCATTTTTAACTTTATTAAATTATTTATTTTGTGTACAACACACATTTTAGAACATTCAATTTTAAAAATGAATAACCTATACTAAGCTGATCCGTAATATAAAGTGGTTAGACCAGTACAAAAATAAACTTCCATAAATGGTTACCGAAATGAAACTTTTATCCAATTTATTATTTACTTCACCTTGATAACAAAATAATTAATAACTAACTATAATAATATGAAAAGTTGCGTGTTAGTAGAAGTACGAGTTACTGCAGTTAAATTAAATTGTATACATTTTTATGACATGGCCATTGATATTATATAAAACGTTTATAGTTATTACTTTTTTGATTTGTGTAATTGTGTTTTATACATTCAAATATAATTTAACCAATCAATTGACAATAATGATAGTACTGAATTTTAAAAAATAATATATAATGTCATTCATTGAATAATACACAACTGAAATACTATACCAATATGACGTTTCTATAGGATTTATGGCTTGAAAATTAGAAGTCGAGGGCTTTGCTCTATTTACCTACCCTTCGACTGTTCATCAATATAAACTACATAACATTAACAAGTAACATGTGTTATAGCTCTTTACAAGATTATTACATTATGTTTTTAACTCTTAAGGGTAAATAGTAATTAACTGAATTTATTAGTTACATGTAAATCAATAAATTAAAACAAAATAATAACTGGATTATTATATCATGATTTTTATATTTCAAAGTAAGTAGGTATATAGATTAAATATTGTAAATTGGGTATAGGTAGAAGTACTATTGTAAAAATATGTGATTGTGCGTATTTGCAGTATTTCATCTGTAACAGAGCATAATATTATATCGATAAATGTATAAACTTTACTCGTGTAGAATTGACATGAAAGTTCTAACGCTGTTGTTTTCAAAGTGCATATTATATACTTATGTTTATTGGGAGCCTTAGTAGTTAGTATTTTCTGGGTGCTCTATACATGCACAGTACCTAAACATCACAGTGTCCCGGCACTGCAGATTCGGCCGGATGCCATATTATTCGCATCGAAGCAACAATGGGCGTTTTCACGACGCTCATTGTTTTTCGATAACTCTGTGAAATTAATCAGTGCCGTGTTTAGCTATAGAGATTGGCGTCTTGGGCGATCGCCAAAGGCGCAGAAATTATTAGGACACAAAACCCACCCACGATATTTATAATTTATTTAAAAAAAATTGCAAGTAAAGCATTTGTTTTTAGAAGCGTAAATGCGTTTAACAGCAGATTGTACATAGATTTACTATCATAAAAAGTACAATATTATATATATATTATATTATACACATAACACTGGTGTAAACTGTATTAGTGATGGATGCTCGAAAATTCGACTTTATGACTTAAGCTATTATAGGGGGGAGTTAAAGTATAACAAGACGTAGTCGCTCCCTATATGTCTAACAGTTCCTGTTGAAGAACCCCCAGTCCCCCAAGAAGTAGAAATAGTTCCCCTAGGAGAGGAAAATAGTAGAAAATTGTAACCTAATTAAAGTGAGCGCCTATCACTAACACACAGTCCACAGCGTAGTGTTATGCGTTGAGCGCTCCACGCGCAATACGTACTTTTTAACTAACATAGGTTCAGCCACAAATTTTAAACGGCTAAAACTTCTATTATAATGTCTCCCAAAAAAACTATTTTTATACCATAATTCAATGCATTTAAATTATTTGTTAAAAAAAAAAAATGAAAACCGCAAGAGTGTAGTTGGTCCATTAAACTGCATTTATAGCCAGTGAAAGTGGTACTTTATGGAACAATTAAAAGTAAGCATGTACCTATGAATTATTTTGTTGGAGAGGCAGACCCCCTAGACTACATAGAACGTATTGACTAACACAGGTAACACAGAGTGTGCAACATTTTGTTTTTTGCTAGAGGCGTAATGATAAAGGGTAGCAACGGCACTGTGGTTAATTAATATAATATTGTCCAGCACATATATCAATGATTTACATTTTGAACGCGAGTCGATATGCAACGGTGCTGTAAAATATACGAGTATCTTAAGTACACCATGTATCAGTGCTCATGATGCTGCAGCAGTCAGTCAGCTTCATCAGTAACAGAAAGTGTTGTGGTGTTGATTGTTGATATTTATCCGTTTAAATATATCTTAAAAATCCGCTTAAAAATTTCCATAGAGGTTATCAACCTAACAGCTGCCTACGATACATTATGGAAAATAGCTTTTTGGATAATTCCATGAAATTCTTCTGAAAAACATACTTAGTAACCACTTGCACCATGGCGTCCACCTCAACAACGAAAAAAAAAAAAATTAGAAAAGAACATAATATTGTCCAAATTGCATTCCTCAACGTTCCGTTTTTGCTCCGTTATATTGTTTAACCACTCTACGCTATCGAAATACTCAGTAATGTTTCTTAAATATTTGTAAACCCGGACGATATACGTATCGTTTATACTAGGTAAATATTTTTGATGCTTTAAAATGTGTTTCACTACAATTTCCAAACTTAACAGATAAATACTTCAAACAGACTTACATTAAATTCCAGCAAAACTGAAAGTATAGCTAGTATTTTAACTTGTATCTTAAGTTGTAAGATTTCAGCTTAGAAATAATAGTTTCTGAACACAGCATAAAGTATGGAATTTGCCCAAAGTACTGCCTTAAGTGTTACGCTCTCGCTCAAAAACTATTTAACTAATGTTACGGTAATATGATCGACTCCCGCAACAATAATGTTCAAAAACATATAGCGACGCAGATTACAGTGCTGACTTCTCAACACTTACAACTTCTGTTATCGCTCTAGTGGATTTGGTCGCTGTATATTGTGATTAGGTTTAATTAAATAATTTTCTAACGTCAAAAAGAGAGAAAGATACGCTACATAGTCTCAATCAAAGCATGCGCATCGAAACAATTAAATCTACCCGTATCAAATGGTTATCCGTCCTCCAGCTCTAACCACGATTTAAGATAGTATATGGTAGCCCGACGATCCATTAAAAAAATCACAGGGCATACGATTTAAATCTAAAAGACACGGGCTTTGCGACTGTTTTCGCATATAGCGCTCATATCGGTCAAAATGAAAACTAAAAAAAATTGTTATGTTATAGCTATATACCTAATATAAAAATATGTATAATGATCGTATTATATTATAAATTAATCAAAATTTAAATCCTATGTTGTCTTATCATACCTCGTTAGGCAACCATACTATTTTAAATCGTGGCTCTATCATAACCCCACCGTAGCTTCAGCACAAAAAGGCGTTGCTCAAATAATGGACTAAGTGCAACAATGACTTCAGTTTATCGATATATGATTACTCCAAATTTAGTTGATGGGTTAGGTTGTAATTTACTTAAATTTCGCCGCCTCCCATTGGAAACCTTTGTTTCGTTCAACAACGATAGCTATACAATGTGCTACTAACTGGAAAAAATTAGGATCTTCACGCTAGGGCCTTTATATACTACCTTTTAGAACCCTGTTAGTAATGAGTATAGGAGTGTCTATAGATTTATGTTAAAATCTCCCCGGAAAGAATGGTCAACTTAAAATACCGCTAATAAAAAATGTTCATGGGTTTATAGGAAATATGAAAATCTCGTTTAATTGGATATTTTTCCTAATCCACCCTGTGACTGAGATTGCCTTATTCAGAGCTTAGCATATATTTTATAAAACTGATCTAAAAGAAAGTGTATTAGAAACACTTGAACAGATCCAACATTTTACTCTTAAAGCAACCGAGAATGGCTAAGAAATATTGAAATGATTAATCTATAATTTTATATCTTATACCTATATGTTTAGTTACTGTGTTAATGGTTTTAAAATGAATAATTTATTATCCACTATCATTATTGTTATGTTTATGATTGTTTACGTCAGTTTAATATTGTATATTATATAATATTCTGATGCTCATTTAATGTTTATTTCCCATCTGAATAAACAAGTAGAGTGGTAATGATGAATACCACCCAAAATTGTGGTGCACTATAATATTTCACTCGCGGTTTATCTATACTTCATACTTTATTCACCTATAAATAATTAACTATTGGTTCAGTATATTCTATACTTACCTGTTTATATTGAAATTCTTATGAAATTATTTTGTCATTTAAGTTAGAAATTATAATGAGTAAACTAATATTAACAATAATTGTTAAAATCAACAAAATAATAAGTTATCTGTACGCTGCGTTGGATATTTACTATAAGGATATTATCATTTTTTTATAATGAAATATTATTAACTATATTTGTATGTATAACACATTTAATAACTATATTATTATCATTAATTACAATTTTATACATTTTTAGATAAAGCGAAGAAAAAGTATGGAAATCTGTGCGATGTCAGGGACGGTGGTTCGATCAGCGAAGTGTTGGTGGTAATGTTGGAGAGATCTCCTGGTTCCGGTCTAGGTCTTAGTTTGTCCGGTCATAAGGACCGAACAAAAATGGCGGTCATGGTTTGCGGATTGAATCCCAACGGTCCGGCCGCGAAGTCCGGATGTTTACGGGTCGGTGACGAAATTTTAGAGGTATGTATCCTACATCGTAATAAAAAATTAATGGAATCACTGTAAAAATGTGCTACCTACTATTTAAAGGACGCCTCTCGGGAAATTTAACGAACATTTTTTAACGTCGTAAACTTAATACATATAACATCGATCTCTATACCCAAAATACGCAACGCATTCGGATATGGATATCATATACAACTTACATTTTTAAAATCGATTGGAATGCTAAGATTGAAACATAATGAACTTAATCTGCGTAGTGTCTTGATACATACATCGTTATAGTACCTAGATATATATATAACACAAATTAACTAATAACTATTGTGTATATTTAATATTGTAATTGACGGGTCTTAGCGAATAGCGATAGTAATATTAAATTAATACCAAAGCCCGTTGCCACTATAACTTTTATATACATATTTATTTAATAATAAAAATTTAGAATAAGTATTGATAAAGACTACAACATAATTACATAATTTGTGCGGTTATAAAATACAGGAATATGGAATACAAAGAAAATATTATAATAGTTTTACTTATTTATAAATGTAAAAATGTATTATCTAATTAAACTTTTTGGTAAACTATTCTTTTGCATAAGTTAGGCAACATAATGACTGAATAGCTATACCTAAATAATATAATAATTATGTAAGGTTAAATATTTATAACACGCACGACAGGTTGTCACAGGGGAGTATAAGAGAACGGCATTCCTGAGCTCATTATGGTTTTAAAATAATGTCTTTATAATTGGTATACATTTAGGAGTAGAAGAATATAAAAAGCACTAGATGGTCAAACAATTTTTCCCCGAGGCACATAGGTTTCGTAACAAAAGCTTACGAACATCTATAGTCGTCATAAAATCAATTTATATAAAGCACATCTATGAAAATTATCTATATTTTAAATAGGTATGTTATTTATATAATATCGCTCAATAAAAGAGTGTAAGTACATTTGCTAACATAAAAACATAAAAATATTCTAAAAGTTTGTTCTAGTAGGTATAGATTTAAATATATTGCATACGTGTTATATTTATTTATATTCACAATATTGAAAAACTGTATGATTTTATTCTGACGTACTTCATATTATACTACCTACATAATATTATAATATACTAGGTAGTTTTAAACAGTACAATATAATATACATCAATAAAGGATGAAAAATAAATAATATACATTAATCACACCATATTGATTTCGGGTACTCGATCTTTATAACCTTCTTAGTTTAAAATATTTTTATTGGTAACAATGTATCGTACTGTTGTAGCAGAAAAAAATGCCTCATTCTCCATGACCGTGTATTTATACAATGTAATAAATAAATCCATGATAAATATAGGTAATATATTTATATGTATATATATATGTACTATGTATACAAAAAATACATTTATGAATGGCTTTTTCAATAACAATAGCGCCGTAACGCCGTAGCCGCGTCGTAACGTATATTTGTATGTATATGTATATAATATAGGATATCCTGTGCATGCGTATGTACGCATAATATTATATATGTATATCGTCCTCCCATAGTTTATCATATACATTGTATATATATATATATATATATATATATATTATTATGCATGTACGTATAGTCTGTATACATATTTATACACAATATTATATTATATGCAGGGTAACTCGAAAATCCTTAGGCCAAATTGAAATCTGATACGGTCTGTTATGATATGATAAAGTCTCGTCTCCGCGTCGTCGGTATAAAATATAATAATAATACGCGTACAGCGATTGGACCCTTGTCGCCTCCACATCTCGCGTATACAACTCTGTCGTCGTGATATACCCGCGAGCATAAATCATACCCGTTATAGTTGTTAAACCTATAACTCAACGGGTGGTTACGTTTGTATAGAATTGTATGTGCGCACACGACCGGGATGTATATATACAGTTTACACTTAAGTAAACTTATACCGCAACGGCGGTCGGTGTTTGTTTTGTATATTACCCATATACTCCGTGGACCAATCGGCGTGATACCTGCATAATCCAATAAAAAAAATTCGTATAGTCGTCTGCGTTCGTGCGGCGAAAGTTGAAACCGAAATCGTCTTAAAAATGCGTCCGTGGTTGTTTTATATCATCGAGACTTTTACTGCTATTCGACCGGGGCCCAGGCCCCCAGCAGACCCCATCCATATTATATACAACACCTAGGTGCACATACAGTTTATTATACATTTATAAGTATGTCGTATCTACAGATTACAAACTACCTTTATGACTTATAATATGTGTTTCACATGTATAATATATACGGGTGTGTGTTTGTGTGTGTGTGTGTGTGTGTGTGTGTGTGTGTGTATTGTCCGATACTCCGATCCTATTTCTTCTGTAATTCACATAATATTTATTTGACCATTTGAGTTTTAATTTTGTTAAAAATAAAAATCTATTCAGTTGTTAGAACGCCATATCATTTGTACCTACAGAGTTGTTATTCGCATGTCCCTGCAACGACTGTTTAGGACTCTAGCTTTTAATATAAATAACTATTGTATAATATATATACATATACGCCCTAGGTTCTTTTAACAACGAACACTCGTTATTTCGTTCACTTTTTTTACTTCTTTAGACATTTTTGTATCGGAAAATGTAAGATATATATAATTTCTAACACATTTATACTACCTGTATATTTTTATCCATTATTTCTGTCGATAAACTAACCATCCACTTTTTATTTTGAAAGTCTTATGTATGAGTGTTAATTCATTCAAGTTAGTATTTAGTATAATATTTATACATTTTATGTTGGCAAATAATATTTTTTATAAAAAATAACATTTAAGCTGTGTTTGCATAATCTTACAACAAAATTCAAATAAAACACTATTGATTTAAATATATCATAAATATAATTTATCATACTAGGACTGGATTGTTGAATGTAGACTGTACCTATATAATATTATTTATTTATTTGAATATTATATTAAACGAAATACATAATTAGCTAATTAAAAAATGCAAACTATACGATTTCATCGTTCTCTTTTGTAGCATTGCAATACGTATCGTATTTTACTTTGGGTAAAGGTTATGCAATTCTGTGGAATTATGGGTTTAGGCAGACTTTCATTTGGCGTGTTGAAATTCAAACTATCCTGCCGCGAGAGCGCCAGGTTTTGAACTTATATATTAAAAGAACACGCCTTGTTTTTATTTCGAACACAAAATTTCTTCTTTTTCCTTCGATTCCTCTACGTGTGTTTGGTAACGCAAAATAATAGTTAGGTACCTATATAGTTTTATATTATATTTATTATATACACAGCCGATGTGTACAATAAGTAAAATACAAATCGCTGACAGAAACCATTATCTGCACCACACATATTATATTATATATAGGTATTGCTTTTTCCAACCAAAATCGAAACTACAATAAATTTATTGAACAATAACAACACGTAGCTGTGCTGCTATAGGCTATATGCAGTACCAATATAAATATATGCATACCTACGTTTACATCGTGTGTTTGTATGCACGAAAAAGTTCTGTCGTACGTGTATATTAATATAGCCACGTCCACTATATAGCTACCCTTTAGCACGCTCATAACTTATTCATGGACACACAACTCCCCTAAGGCTTTGATATTCATCCGGTGACGAGGGATACAGGTGCAGTCAGGACAGAGTATATAAATGGGAAATGGGTTTAATTTAAAATGCATCACGTTATATTGGCTCAGTACCTTCCGTGACTCGGAATCGTCGGATAGAGGGAGGGGTGGATTTTTATTTGTTTAAACAGCGAAACCAATTTTATATGTTTATAGTCTCTTATGTCATTTGTTTTAAACGGATCTTGGATACGAATGTACGAGTGATGTATATAATATATTTTAATGGCTGTATATAAATATATATATATATATATAGATAAGATAGTATTATACCCTACATTATAATAATATATATTTTTACTGCGCTCGTAAAATATAAATATAATAATAGGAGAAGAGTCGTCTGCTAAAGTTTGTTCACTGCAGTGATACTGAAATGTATAATATATGAACATTTGTTGATGAAAATGGCCTTTTTTGTCATAAAAAAAGGGTCCGGAAAAAAGCTGACATACGCAGCCGTGATGGGTAGGGAGCGATTTTGCAAGTTATGGTATGTACCTACAAATAGAAGTGGGAGTGGATTCAGAGTTCGGACAGAAACGGTTGACCTATATTTGGTTTTCCCGTAGGCCAAAAGGTCAAAGGTAGGTATATAATATGATTTTTCACTATTGTACCTATAAATCATGTTTCTTTTATAAGAACGCATTTAAATATAACAGAATTCATTACTTATGTATAATATATGATATTGTATGTACCTATACGTGTTCTACATATTATGCATTTTTATAAATTATTAAATATTTTTTTTTTAGGATTTCTTATATTCATCACATTATATTATTATTACCTACTATTTACTACCATATTATACACGGTTGGTATTTCAAATTACAAATATCACGTAATTACATTATTTCTTTGTCGGTTGGATTATTTATATTAAATGGACGTGTATATATATATATATATATATATATAATACGAGGAAATATCATACATGGGAAGATTTTTAATTTTACATACTTTGGTAACTTTTAAATACGTCTTCTAAAACCACGTATATTTTGTATACAATTTCATTGTAGGTAACTACCACTTGCTGGTATAATATACCAGAAGTTAATGGCAGTATAACATTGCATAATACTATTGGTATCGTTAAAGTAAAAACAATTGGAGAACATTACTTCTTTTAATAAATGTATGCACTGGCACAAGCTTCAGCAGTGATTAAGAAGAAATATTATTTCTAAAATAAATAAAAATTTTAGTTTGAACTAGGAACGTTGGTAATTTCAAAAATTTTTTTACGTCTAGCTACGTTTGTATACTTTTATTATTAATTGACAAATATACAGGATAATTCTTTGAACACAAAACTAAGACAATTGGTGTGTTTTGAAAAAAAGAATTCGCTTTGAAGTTCTATTATAACACTGTTTTTTATAGCGTATATTAAATCTATTTCGGAGTAGTGTCACAATTTCACAACGTATTCTTCGTCACTTCACACCTCTTATCATACTTTAAATGCCTTTTTTTTTTAAAAAAACTATTATTAACAAATGGTTTTGGTATAAATATTCAATTTAATTATTGAAATTTTAATAAAATATTATATTTCATAATATACAATTTAAAATATGGATTGCATTTAAAAAATAGTGCAAACATTTTTTTATTTCAAACAATAAAAGATTCGATTTTTTAAAAATATATATACCTAGTAGGTATTATAGTTTATAAATACTGTAAAAGTACTTAAAAGTACTTAAAGTATTGTAAAATATTTTTAAATTCAAAAACAGACCGGAGTAATGAGTGTTCCGTGCGCTCTGTATATGTACATATTATAAGCATATAAATATATATAAATTATAATCATTTTAAACAGATAATTTATATTATATCTACTGTATTATAATTACTACTTATTATATCAAACTATTGCTTAGATTATCACAATAATTTCATTTTAACTATTTCAGTTTCTAATCACATTATTAAAATAATTATAAACATAATTCACATTAAAAAAAAAACGGACAATTTAGATAACAATTCACTAGCCATTATTGAAAGTATGTACCTACTACTGGTGCTTACTTAATAAATAATTACCCACATCTTTATAGGATTAATTATCATCTTAATTAACCTATATTATATTACCTGCAAACCGTAAAAATATTAAAAAATTCAAAGTTAAATTATGTAAAAGCTTATGTTTTATAATGTTCAAAATTAGTTACGTCTTAAAATATATTGGTGAATTGTATAATATATATTATATTTAAAATTCAAGAAACCTCCTTGACATATTACGTATACGATTCGTTGATTACGATTTACGAGACTACTGTATTAGTTATTTTATATTATTTAGTACAAAGTCTCTTGTTATCTATAATATCTTTTGATTATTTTGTACAAAACAAATGATTTATGCGTAAATCGTCTATTCAATTGTATGTAAAATACTAACAATATAAGAATAATATTGCTCTTTTTACTTTTTAAATTCGAGTTGTTAATAAAAAAAATGTAGACTTTACTATATGTATAGTATTATAGTGTATTATATATACTACTATGTTACATATATACTCAATAACACTTAAGGAGTGAGTTATAATATTTATTATAATGATTTTTTTTTGTGTTTGTACATAATATACTATTAAATATTATAGTATATAAAATATATAAACATAAAATTAATCATCTATAAAATTTGACCTTGAACGTCATATCGTATAAGTCCCGCCTGTGTCCTTTTCTAAAAATGATAGGTGCCTGATGATGGTTTAGATATACATGCCTCTATAGTTGATGATTAAAGTTTATTGGATTCACAGATGATAGTTTTAGAGCAAATGCAGAATCGTGGTTGATCACAAATTTAAAGGCACAATAAACGATATTATTATTTTTAAATAATATTTTCAAAATATCTTTAATTTTTTTAGATTATATAATATCTATTTCTATAATCATGTAGTTATTGTAATAGTTATTTAAAATGTCTTACGTTATTCGGAAATCCTTTTCCACATTACGGTTTTATGTGTATACGATATACATGATGGTATATTTAGGTACCTAATTAATTATTTCCTATCCATAATAGATTTAAAAAAGTGTTAAGTTTTTGAAGATAATTTTTGGTATGCACGCAAATATGAATCAATAAGTAATGATCATTATATTATAATAATGGTGCGTAGTACTGTAGTGTTATAATATAGTATAAATAGTTTAAATAGGTAGTATAATACATGAGAAACGGACATTTGACACTCGACAATTGGCCATACATTTGGCAGAACAATTGACATCTGTACAATGGACATTCGACACCAAAAATTATGCGTAAAAAAACAAATAACTTTTTAAGATACTTTGAAATTATTTGTGATATTGTCTTTCATAAAACACAAAACACGCTCAATTTCTACTTGACAACTGTCGGTATTATGTGAATATTTTTAAATGCGTATTACTATATTCTAAAATTCATTTGTGCTCTGTAATGAAACTGGTACTGAAGCCTTTGCCACATTCATTTTTCTGTTCAACGAATGTCCGACGTAAGTTTCATATTTTTTTTTAAACATAAATATAATTGGCACAATAAGTTTTAGAATTATTTATAAAACTATAAATTCTTCTATTTTAAGGTTAATTTTATGTATTGCGCAGTCACTCACAACACGCAAACTAATACTTACCAATTTATCTAAATTAATAACTATCCTGGTGAGTGGCGGATCAATTGCCCTGCTTCTATTATGGGTATTAAAATATGATTATATGAACATTAAATTACCAGGTGGGTGGAAAGTGTTTTAATTTCGCAATAGAACATGTATATTATTTATAAAATAACAAAAATATTATGAAAATGCATTTTTTACAATTAATTTAAAACTACACGATATTTATAGTATATTTTACTTTTTACATAATACGATGATAAAATTATTTGTGGATCGTATAATTTTATTAATGTTATTCGACTTGTGATTGGCGTCCCCTACTACACTGACCATACTACACGCAAAAAATAAATATAATATGTAGTTCATTGCTATATATAATTTATTTATGTTTCTAAGTAACGAATCGATCAAAATGTCCTAATTAACCTAATGGATTAAAAACTTTTAAAAATCATTTTTTTTTTTTAGGTTAATGGGGTAGTTTTACATGGAAGATGTCACCTAAACGCCTCAGCCATAATCAAAGGTATACCGGGACCAATATACAAAATAATTGTTCTAAGGTAAACTCTAGTTTTTGTATTATTTATTGTCATGTTCATTTATATAGAACATTTTTTAATGGATTACATTTTTTCAACACCGTCCACTTACGTATAGACCACTTAATGATTTAAGTCAGACATTTTTGTATACCCAATATTTTAACCTAATTACTAAATTTGTTCTGCAGGAAACCTACGGCCCTGGACGAATTAGCGGTGCGACCGATCACTCAGTTTCCTATTACACTAGATGACGAGGTTAGTAATTAAACTAGTTTTATATTATTTTCATCTCTTGTATTCAATAACAATTAAAATAATGGATTTTTTGGCAGACACCAGAAGAGAAGTATGCCAATTACAAAGGCCTACGGATCGTTACTATGAAGAAGGTAAATATTTCTATTTTGATGTTTCCTATAAACATAAATTATTATATATACCTACCTATAATCTATATAAACACTATAACCTTGTAAAATATAAAATTACACTCCTGTATAAAATTACTATGGGCACTTGGCTCTTATTCCTGTATATCTTAGACCTATGTATATCATTTAAATATATTATACAATTTGTGAAATTGATAAAAAAAACCTCCGAGTTTTGTTCACACCAACACAGCATTTAATTTGTCCCATACCCAAAACATTATATATATATATATTTAATACATATTATATAATAATAATATATATATTTAATACATATTATATAATATATATATATATATATATACCTAAATTATGTGTTCGTATATAATAAACACGCTCAAAAAATTATCACAGGATTAATCACTTATATATAATGTTGTGTAGTACAGTTGATTTGATATGTTTCCTATAGCCCTGTATCAGTTTTACATACGAAGGCCAAATCACAAATTCACCCACACAACAGGTAAAAGAACACAGCACACTGGATCGTTGAATGATGGTTTTTATTTCTGCGTATAATTTGTTTTGTTTATTATTATTTTGTTTATACATATTATTATATCATAAAATAAACGTTGGGTTAGAAATAATGTAACCCATATCGAAAGTAGGAGGGCAAATCGTTCCGAATAAAATTGAAAATAAGGATAGACTGTGATAGTTTTATAACTATTCCTAATTATTGCAGAATGCAATTTTTTAATTTAGTAAAATAATAACCCCTCGATATGTTATTGGAATTGATTGACGCAACTATAGTAATGATATTTAGGAGGGGGCGGAAATAGTGAAACTATTAGATATACCTTTTAAACATTTGAAGTGTGCCGTTTTTTGAAGTCTACGTATTGATTTTATTTTTAATAATTTTTTAACATTTTCTAACACCACAATAAGGGATATATTATTACCTACTTATAACCTACCTTCCAAAAATAATGTTTAGTATTAATTTTTGATTTCATCATTAAATAATTCAAGAAAATTCTAATTTGTTGGTACCTACCTATATACATTTGCTCATAAGTATAGTTAAAAATAATAGTTATAGCGTTAGGTATCTATTTAATTACAAAAGTATTTATTTTTCAATAGTAAGCCATGTTTATTTTACGTAGGTATACATTTATTCGGATTTCACTATTTTTGTATTCTAGATTCTGAGCTGAGCGATGAATGTATTTGTTTTGTAATTACATGTGTATTTTCAGCGTGTCTTTCTGCAACTTTCACAGATTAAATCGGGGCGTGCTACCACCATAATTTTATTACGAATCGATGGTCGATTATCGACACCTTTTCTGTCACCAGATATTGCCTGGTTATAGAGTTTAGTATAGAGTTTAAATATTTCAATTCCAATACAATTATCAATTACTTACAAAATATTATGATTGCATTTAAAAAAATAATATAAATTAAAATGTATTAAAATTATTATAGTAATAATATATTTGAAATATACAGAGTGTTTTTTGAAGCATGCTCACCATATTGTTATGCTTTAATTATACGTACATTTAAATTCTGATTTTTGGATTTTTTAGATACACATGGAGACTATACATGTACCACTTTAGGATGATCCTCTGTCAATACAAACTTCTGTTTTTCAAATAGGAGCCCACTTTTTCACTTTTAATTATTCAGCTGATATTTTTTTGAGAATTTTAATGTATCTAAAACAAAGTTTGAACGAATAGTTTTTGAGTTATATAATTGTGTATTAAGGATAATAGGTATGTCTATGGAAATGGGTTAAGTAGATTTGGGGCCTTGGGGGCTTAGATGATTTTAAAAATTTAGTAATTATACTATATTGATCTATCAATATAAATAATTTGTTAAAATGATCTAAGTATAATGAATAGTACATCTAATATTACATATACCTAATATTTTTATAAAACCATATTTAAGGATATTGTCCTTAGCACAAGCATTTTAATAACTCAGAAACTACTTATTACAATTTTGATTTAGATCCATCAAAATGTTCATGAAAATTACCCTCTAAATAATTTACAGTAAAAATTACTGGGGGGGGGGGGGGGGTTATTATATTTGAAAAATAAATGTTTATATCGCCACCTGACACTCCTCAAGTAGTAGAAAAAATATCAGGAATTTGAAAATATAGTCTTTAGGATTAAAGATCTTCAAAATTCTGATTTTTAGAATTTGAATAAATGTACCTAATATTAAGGGGAGAAATGGAGGTGAGCATACTTAAAAAATCACTCCGTATAAGTGCTTGATAAATGATTATTAAATTGTATACAGTTTTAATTTTATACATATTATACATAAATTTATAACAATAAATCGGTTCAAACTGAAGAACCAACTGATGTTTTACAAATTATAACTACGGCTTAAAAATATCAGCATTAAAAAAGTAAATAGAATATAAAAATGTACTTACTTTTATGAATATTTTAATTTTTTAAAAATATTTAAAGAAGATAGAGCTGAAACTAACATTCTATTATTTCCTGATTATGAAGTACAAATTTTATTATAAAAGATTTACCTAATTATTAAATATATTGTAGTGTTACTTCGATAGTTCAGAAAAAGTAGAAGAACATTTGTTTAATCCTTTTCGTTTTGGAACTAGCCAACTGTGGGCATTGAAATTAAACTATAGCGGGTGATTATAGCATCCCCGAGCACTACAAATTTGACATAAATTAATTGAATTCGTGATTTTACCATACTTCTATCCCGATGAATCTGCGTACGTGTCTGATATTACCTTATTTATTGAAACGGTAACGATATTCATGTATGCATTAAATAAGCTTGAATATAATATAAAACGATGTAGTGTGTAGGTACTTAGTAGTTAGTACTTACCTCTAGGACATGTCAGTTATTCAACGATTTTCGTTATCTTTGCAATACTGCAGCATTCAAAGCGTTTGCCCTCCTGCTAAAATATATAATATACATAGTAGAATATAATATACAAGGTGTATACATTGACCGTTATATTTTCGTTGTGCATGCGTTTTATACTATTGAACACGTTTAATGTATAATATAATATTATATGTGTATGACGTCTGACCACTGCTGCGAGTGTTTTAAGTTTGAACATATAATATAGAGTTTTGACACACTTAACAATATAATATCGTACCTATGTAGTATTTATGTCATTAAAAAAAAAAAAATGCTTACTAAAATAATAGCAATAACGTTTTGTATTTTTATTGCAGAGTCCTCATGGTCTGGGCATAATGATTTTGGAGGGGAAACACGCGGAACTAGGGACGGGCATATTCATATCCGATATACAAGAAGGAAGCCCAGCTGAACAGGTGAATACTATATTATGATGGTTTTCGGGAAAAGGCTGTGTTCAATTTTTTGCGTTTTCCTGCCACATAATACATAGTAATAATAATAATAATAATAAAAGAACGTTATAATATATAGTTACACGTCATTTCAGCTGTGCAAATATTTGCCAAAAAAAAAAAATGGGTTTATCTACCACCGACATAATATAATAGTATAATACAATTTATTTTACAAACATTCTTACGCCAAACATGTCTATACTTCCTTTACAGGCTGGTCTGACGGTAGGCGATCTGATTTTGGCTGTGAATAAAGACACACTTCTGGGGAGTACATACGACGCAGTGAGTAATAAAAATAAGTAATAACAATAACGACACGTGTACAACTACCTAATATATACATACAAATTCAGAACCCGATTTTTAATTGAATAAACGTGATTTTGCAGGCGTCATCGTTGCTGAAGAAGACTGAGGGTGTCGTAACGTTAGTGGTATGCAACCCGCGTAAAGACGAGGGAGTGACGGTTGCGGACCAGAAAGCCGCCGATAAACCTAAACAACCGGAAAAACCGAGTAAGTCTGTGGCTATTCGATCTTTGAAAATATATTTCGTTTTATTTTTTTTTTTTGTCTTGTTTCTGTTACATTAAGCTATATAATATAATTTATTTAATTTTTGCTGCATGATTACCTACGCTCTTGCATATACGTTCGCATGGATCGTTGTTTTTAATTATTTTTCTCTGTGAGTAACGTTTTAAAAATAAACTAACAAAAATAAATTGTACAGTTGTGTACGCGTGTATACGATTAGTACTAATAAAACCATTTTAAATCTTAGAATCTCAATCACCCGTTTGTTTGGACCATTCAGTCGAACCGCCACCAGATCCTGCGACCGCCCCGATAAAACCAGGTTTCGAATCGACGATCGAAATCAACAAGGACAAAGTTGGCTTGGGTCTCAGCATAGTAGGCGGATCTGATACATTACTGGTAATAATAACCATTATTAATACCTAACAATAACAATAATAATAATAATAATAATAATAATAATAATAATAATAATAATAATAATAATAATAATAATAATAATAATAATAAATACAATAAATACCTATAAACTATCTGGCCATAAACCTATAGCGGCTGTTAGCTATAAATCTATAATATAATATAAAAAAAACATTTGTGTTCTTGTGAAACAAATATCTGAGTCTCGTGTTGTCGTGTCACTGCAATCTGCTATAGTATTAATGTATTATGTTTTACGGTACATTGTATTATATTTTATTTATTATAATCTGTGTATGTTAAAAGGACGTAGTCATGATTCACGAGGTATATCCAGACGGAGCCGCAGCCAAAGATGGCAGACTCAGGCCCGGGGATCAGTTGGTGGAGGTGAACGGGGAAGACTTTAGGAGCATAACGCATATCAAAGCGTTGGGCGTCTTACGGCAAACGCCGGCAAAGGTATACTAGTTATAATAATATTAGACGTGCCTTGCAACATTACGACTCGGTATATTATAACATGATTCATGGCATCATGCATATTATTTATAAGATTATATTATAAAAAATATACCTATCTATATCTGCAAAGTAATTCCTATAAATCTGAAGCGAAGGAGAACACTATCATTTGCCAGTGTCCCAGTTGCAATTGTTGTGGTTTTGAGAAGAAGAAGAAATCGTTTTTACGCCTTCTTTATCGACAATATTTTTGCTGAGAAAAATAATAATTTTACCAACAATATACCGATTTTTTCTGTGTTCATAAGCATTTTAGGTTTAGATAAGATGTAATAAAAGGTAGAAGAGGATATTTCGATATTTGGTGCCGCACTTACAGAACTCTGCAGTTTATCTAAACTTTAAATGCTGCAGTTGTAAAAATGTAATATTGTATTTAAATTTACTTTATATTTATGCAGCCGAATTCTAATAAATGGTGTTTGGGAATTTACAATTAAAAACCTTATTGTAGTGAGAATTTAGATATCTTTTAAAACATAAAAAAACCGCGTTAAAAGAGAATCGCCTTGGAATTATTATAATGACATGCAAAGACTCTTATTCTGAGCTGCACGTTAAACGGTACTAATATGGAAATATATTATTATAATATATTTCATACTTGTGCACACTTGCACACTGCCTTATGTAGCATTATCTGTTTTCTTACATATAACATATTATTTATATTGAATTTCCCTAAGGTGACCATGGTCGTGCTTAGAGACGAGTCGTGCGTTCCAGACGAAAATGGTCGTGTTTCCGCTGACACGACGAATATCATGGACGCGTTCGATGTGGAATTGACAAAAAAACCCAGCAAAGGTCTAGGGTTGAGCATAGTGGGTCGGAAATCCGGTTCGGGAATATTCATATCGGATATTGTAAGTGACATTTAACGTGGGGTAAACATAATGTACATGACGTGGATTTTAAAAGTTCTAAAAAACAAGAATAATAAAATAAAAATATATGTACAACGCTTATAATTAAAACGCTATGTACAAATGAACTAACTTTCCATAAACGGTTTAATAGTAAAAATAAAGTTAAATTTTTTTATGCACGTTTACATGGAACGCGAGATTAGAAAAAAATAGTCTTATATTCTATAGTATCTCACAAATATTCATTCTGTATTCAATCATATTGTTTAATACACCATGAAGGACGTATAATAAATTGCGACCGTCTTGGTATAATAATAAAATGTGGGAGAATTTCGGATTTCCATTTAGCACACCTATTATATACCAACCGGTTACCTAGTACAGTAATACCGGCATAGTACATGGTTATCTATAGGTATAGTACTTACGTATTTTTTCAGGTGGCCGGTGGTGCGGCCGGCGTTGACGGCCGTCTGATGAAAGGCGATCAGATCTTGGCGGTCAACGGCCAAGACTTGCGGAACGCATCTCAAGAAGAAGCTGCTGCCGTACTGAAGACGGCGACGGGCCGAGTCACTTTGAAAATGGGTCGTCTCAAAGCTCGCTCGTCCACGTCTAGTTCGGACAAGTAAGCGTCGATATTAAATATTGTATATTATTATCTATATCAGTGGCGTGACTTATTGAAGGTTTCTTGACCTACAGGTAGTGAAATTGCTCAGTTCCCTATTTCCCTTTCCCATCGTGTAAGCGCTGGTATGGGCATAGGCCCGAAAGATACCGTAAATGAACAATTCGTTTTTAAGAACTATGCTATATAATATGCAATTAGTTACTACAGTAAAAGGAAAAGGGCGTTACTTATCCGCCCAACGACCAAATTCCTTTTTGGTTTTATCGTGAGAAATAAATCATATATTTTCATGTATCCAGCTCAAATAGATATAGTAAAATATTCTACATTACGAGTATACCGAACTCTTTTTTATTTCAAACAATTATATAGTTGGACAATTTGAAATTTGACATATTTCGAAAGCGACGGGTTATGTCATAAGAACATATAATCCTTCTATAAAAATAATTAAATTCTATTTTATACAAATATATGTAGCATTTGAATCAGTGTCGGGTTAACGTTTGGGTCCAGTCGCCACAGCAGGACCATATCGGCGGTCCTTAATCCCTATGTAGCTATAGTTATGCCACTGATATACATGCAATACATATGCACACCTACTACCTAGTGTTTATTATTATAAATTATAATATATAATATGTATATGAGATATGAATGCATATCGCGAACAATGACAAGCGTTGAGCAGTCAACAAACTTAAAAACGAAGAAACAAATCCGTCGGAATTGTGTCACAATAATATTATAATATATAATAATGTGATACCTATACTCGTCGAGAATCTCAATATAATATTGTTTTTTCATGCTAACCTCCGGAAATATGCGTAGAAAATGATTTTCATATTCTGTAAGTAAAATACCTTTGTGGAGTGTCACAGTAGAAATAATTACTATGTAGTCGTGTGTATAATATGTGTATATTGTTATAGTTGTAGAACTTATATTCCGATGATATCATCTACGTGTGTAGTAAATTAGTAACGAGTTTCGTATAATAGTTACGAGCCACTTATCAACTCGTTACTATTATGTAATATTATTTGCGTGCATCCGTATTGTAGTCGTCTGAGATGATTTTTTATTTGTTTATACTGCATGAATTATGGTCGTTGTGAGTTTTTACAAACTTTTTTTTTTTTGTTCTGTGTTTGTTATTATTATTATTGTATATTATATATATATTAATAATATGTTATTACTCATTATATATTTTTATCGCATTGGCGTGGCTAAACGCGTTAAGGCTCACAGTTCGGTTAATTGCCAGTTGTGTTTCGGGGCCACGTTGCATATTATAATAAATTAATAACCATGCGCGTCGTAGTTGCTTAATGAGACGGTAGGATAGATCTATTATAATATGCCGATGTGTGGCTGCTGATCGCAATTTTGCACATCGGCGGGGTCGCGTCGGCCTTGTGTGCGGACAATACCTAACTATGCGTTTGTATACCTTTATAATATATATCATCATCATCATATTGTAATTGATTAGGGGCGGCGGTGTTCTTATATTATTATAGAACCATCATAATTACATAGGTACAATATTATGTAGGTAGGTACAGGCGCGTCTCCTCCGTAAGCCATGAGATGTTCTGTTTTTGCTAATAGATAAATACTTTTTATAAATTTTGTTAATTGTTAAAAGCGGTGGAATTGACCCGAAGGCGCCCCTGGGTAGGTAGGTATACAGACGTACAGTACTAGGCGTGCCTATTGAGATATGCGAATAATACTGTTGCTGTAGTTGTCACTTGTCGATGTAGATAACGAAATAAACGTACGCCTATAATTTATCGGAAAATTATTATTATTGTGAAATCTCGTCGATTTTGCAATGCGCATACCTAAAGCATATACAAAGTCGAGTATAACGCTCCGTTGCAGTCCGTGATATAGATTTATTTCAATATAAACAGTTCAGCACTTTGCATAAAACTGTATAGTCGTGTTCCGTCAACTGGTTTTATTAATTAAGAATGTATGCTTAATACGCAGATTATTAGCGGTGGAGAAAGATGGTCGTGTCTATATACATATCCAATGCCAAATATAATCTTATTTTCACACCCTACAATACTACTATTTTCTTTCATTCAATTTTTTTTTTGTTTTTAATACTGACTACCTATATTACACCCATTCAGGCTTATATTATGATATTTTATCACTCGTTTATTTTAGAAAATAAATTATAAAATGTATTTTACTGAATTGTACCTTTATGACTTTATATCTATAATAGTTTCAATAGTTCTAAACTCAAAACACATCTTTGTTGATGTTCATAATTTGCCATATATATATTATATTTTTACATCACTATATAGGTATTTACAATTTGTACGTTTTCAATAACTCTCTTGCAATATGGGCTCCGAGAATAGAGTAGGTATATACTCCTATATACTTACCCGCCTCCAACCAATTTAAACAATTTTATTTTGATTATATTATTTTAAATTTTAATAGTATTTAGTTGTTATCGTGAACTATGTAATAATCTAGACTCTCAGAAATATTTAGTGGCAATGGAATCAAAAATGTTATTGCTTTGCACGTGGATGTCAATAATTGAATATAATATAGATACACCAAAGTTCGATTAACTTACTTGAATGAAAACCTGGTGTCATTTCTCTTGATCATAAATCAATTATATTACCTATCTTTAACGAGTTTTTTAACCATCAATAACTATAATGTTGACGTCCACAAAAAAATAATATGCGTGTTTCCGTGTTTTATATTAATACCAGGATAAATGTATAGAATTCAAATTAAACGATTTTCATTTTTACTCATAAATGCATTAAACATTTAAATTTTAACATTAAATATCTACAAAAATTTAAACTTTAAACGGCGATTCCATAAGTCATCGAATATTTTAAATTATTTATAAACAATTATTCATGGGTTATTGGGGTGAAGGGGGAAATGAGAGCCTACTCCGTGGACCACCGAGTAGCCGTCTGCGGCCTCCCTTACTTGGGGCTTAAAAACCTGCAGTTATATAACACCCCGATTTAGGCACATATATACCTATATATTATCAGTATATTGTATATACTCTGATACTCAACATAATGTGTCGGCCGACTTACCATTTAAAATATTATTTACATTTTATATACACATCTATCTTACCTATCGGCTAAGTACTATATACTAATATCATGGTAATTGGTATTTGACGACGCAATAATATTATTACCTATATCGATTACAAAACTAATGTATTGTTTTTGTATTTGTTTGTCCCGTATCGTTATTATGATCAAACAGCGACTCGGCGGCGTCATTGGCAGAAACGCGCACCGTGACGATGGTACGTAGAATGGACGGGTTCGGGTTCAGCATCGTCGGCGGTCACGACCACCTGCCGATTTACGTCAAGACGGTGTTCCCCGACAGCGCGGCCGACTCGAGCGGGCTGTGCCGCGGCGACAGGATTTTGGCTGTCGGTGGCGTGCCGGTGGACGGCATGGAACACGATCAGGTGGTCGCCTTGCTCAACGAAGCGGTCGCGTCCGTCACGCTCACCCTACAGTCGTAGCCTTCCGCGGAGGATAGGACGTTTCGAGTACCTCACCTACCTTAGTATTATAAGTTATAACTAATAAGTGTAAACGACACCACCGCACTGTTTGTATAAGCGAGGAGATCCATTTAACGTTGGACACTTATCATTATTTCAGATAACACTAACATTTAAAAATATTATTTTTTTCATAATTTTATTATAACTTATAAGTCGTTACAAAACAACATTTCTGGAAAAATTATGATTTTACTTTTGAATATCAACTCACATTTTTAATTTCATATTTCGAAACAGAATATTATTTGGAGTAGGTATTTCGATCTATAAGAATATAATTTTGGACAGTTAATTTATAAGTAGGTATTATAAGTATTTAAACTTTTAAGTATGGATGAACAGAGTAGTGGACAAACATTTTGCCAACTACTAGGTACCAATCTACTCTGCTCAAATGAACTTGAAATACTTACCTCATAAACTACTCGTCCAAAATTCAATTTTTATAATATATCAAAAAAAAAATATTTTCAAAAACATTAATAGATAGTTTTAGAAATAATGAGTGTCTTATGTTAAATGGATCACACGGTATAATATATTATAATATGTAGGTACATATTGTACTCACGTCATTGTACCGCTCTACCTCTCCACACCCTCTCACTATCCCTCAACAACGAAAAGATATAAAATGCAATGCGTGTATACCCACAGATTTTATACGAAGGTAGTAGATAATAATAATAATAATAATAATAATATCACAGTATTAAAGTTTGGTGCAAGAGATAATTAAAAAATGATGATAATATATGATATATTATTATTATTATAATAATCCGGGCTTCGGATTCGATCTATTATATTCGAACACGTACCCTGATTTTTGACATTTTTCTCGGGATGAGATCGCCAAAATGGACTGTTAAATGACAAATATAGAACGACGACTGCTGCAGACACATGTGCATATCGTATATCCTATAATGATATTATGAGTTATGTTTACACTGCATATTCGATATAGAAAGTTTGGTCCAAAAAATTGTTGGTCGGTCGTTTAAATCTTGAAACAGATTTTTCGGATAATTCAAGCTGGTCGACGTATAATCCGGATTGAACGATGTACTGTATTTATTTCAATCCGGATCAGCAGGCTGGTATAGTGATATGATCCGCATTAGACATTTGAACACCGTTACCCGCAGTTAAGGCTTTCTGCATTGCTTTAATGATGCAGGGGATGAATGGGAGGGGGGGCACTGAGCTGCACCGTTTTTTGACGTACGCGTTTCTTCCCGTCACGTTCTGTAAATTTAGATGTACACAAGTACACAACCATAATCCCGTGTATTTTATTATGTAAACGTACCATTGAACACGTAGTTCGCCGAAATATTTTTAATTTATTATTATTAATTAGTGGGTAGATACCTGCCTAGAAAACGACCCCACGTTCCCGACAGGTTTATTTTTATTTTTTTGTAATTTACATTTACCCCTATACATACGTGTATATACGTCGCATATCCTTACCCATATGTGTAACAGAAATAACTGATAAATTTAAACTAGGTAGTTACCCAACTTACTGTATAAAAAATGATTATCGAAAGACAAACATTTTGACATTAAGTTAGTATTAATAACATTAATTGTCAGTTGTTTCTGTTACTCTCGCGTACACCCACAAATGTCGAATAAATTACGTGTTCGACGAAAAACAACGGCAAAGTAGTTTTCCCTCGGAATTTCGAAAATACGTGGTAACTTCATGATTTTTCGGAACTGGAGACCGAACGCGAAATATTCCCGATGCTCTCGTCGACGATTTTAAATTTTAATATACATAATTATTATTATTATAAGAAAACTTCTGTTTTTTGCGTAGGTGTTTTTAAACGTATTGTACCTATACCTACCTATTATATTTGTCTCGTATTCTTTTTGTTCTTTTCATATTGTATAGTATCTAATTCGGCACACCTATTATAATATAGGTATATATATATACAGTGCTCGAATTGGATAACAATTAGAAGGGGGATGGTGATGTCTAAAAAAAAATGTGCATATCTATCTGAATATTTAAATGTATTATCGGTTAGGATATAATTATCAGAGGTACGCATAAATATTTTATTTATATAGTATTATAAATTATGAGGGACTCCTATCCACCCTAAATCAAGCACTTATATATATATTATATACTTACTATATAGTCAGCTAGATTTTATTAGACGGTGTTAATAGTCAAATATCTAAATAACTTAGTAATAATAATATTATGTACCTAGTATATTGTATATGTAGGCTTTACACTTGCACAATACAAAACATTACATTACATTATGTCATTATTGAACGTGTTGTAAATTGTTAAATTTTATACGAAACTTGTTATTAACTTCGTTTAGTACATTATATATAAATCATTATTTGTCTTTTGTGATAATAGAATTAAGACTGAACATAAATTAATTATTTAAAAATGATAAAAACATTTTTACTAATTTATTTGGTCTCAACCTAATTTAGGTGCACCTTCTGACAGGGTCACGCGTTTCTTGCATAAACTTTGTAGAATAATAATATTATATATTATATTATAAAGGCACTTTCAACATTTTTATTAAAACCAACTCAAAATCAGTGTGCCAATTATTATTATTATTATATTATATTCAATTTGTTATGAAATTAGATATAAAACTAACTTTGCATTCATTTTGTTGTAGCTGAATGGCTTATATTAAAACTTGTTATCGTCGTTATCGATACATTTTTTTGGACATTTTATCTAAAAATATTAGTTCATTTCAATTGTATAACGTTGAATATCTAACAAAATTTCTGTCTGAATAAGTAAATAATTAAACATTTAAGAATATTCTATTTGTGTAATTTTTTTTAGAAACCTTATTCAATGGACAAATTTCATTAGTTATTACCTACTCATTTGCATGGGCGCACTTAGGGTAAAATTTATGGGAGTAATAAAATCTAAAGCACAACACGAGAACCCCCTCCCCCCCTCAAGTTTTAAGCAAAATTATTTTATGTACATACAAATTTAATGTTTTTATACAATCATTAAATAATCTAACATAAAATATCAATTCAGCATATCACAATATAAATGTATTAAATAATAATGCTCATATTATAATAAATTAATTTTTCTGTTATTAGTTAAACCAAACTTATTTAGAATTTTTTCATTATTAATGTTATTTGTAATGTCTCTTTCAATACATATTGAAGCAGTGGCGTAGCAAGGGTATGGCGAACTGTGCCTACGCCAGGGGCGCAAATCGTGAAGGGGCGCAAAATTGTGTTTTAAAAATAGTACTTATTTTTATTCTACCTTCAAAATGAAATCTCTTCATAATACATTTCGAAATGATTTGTTTATCTGCACAAGCTACGTAATGATGAATTGTGTTCCATTAATTGTAGTTATGATCCTGCGAAATGTCCCAAAATAACACCAAGGTTAATATAAAAGGGCTATTTTAATTGAACATGTTCCTCCAATCACTTCTAATCAAAACTACTATCCACATGATGAGAATAATCGTAATCTTAGTAATGGTGAACAGGTTTGAAGGCAATAATTAATATATAGTATTTCAAAAAATAAACTATTTTGTTTTCCATGCATTTTTTGTACCGCAAATTGTGCTTTTATTTCTGGTCTTAGCGATTGGCAACTTTTGAATCCTCGTTTGCCTGATCATCAAATTAACTTACTGCATAAACAAAACTGTATAAAATGGAAAAAACTAGAAAAAAGGATACTACTTGATGCTAAAACTATTGACATGTGAGGTATAAAAATGTCAAAAATGAAAAAGAAAAATGGCGCAACATTTTAAAAATAATCATAGATATTATGTTTTGCAGTAAAAATAATCTTGAAAATAACTGATAATTGAAAATAATAAATGTTAAAAAAATATAATTTCTTCAATTTTTTTATCTTTGAAAAGGCGCATTTCCAAGTTTGCCAGAGGCGTTAATGAGTCTTCCTACGCCACTGTATTGAAGCTAAGTTTGTAAATCGATTTTGTCCCATGTTTGTTCGAAGCCAATTCTTCACTCTTCGCATGGCTGAAAAAGATCTTTCACACGTAGCTGATGATACAGGTATTGTGAATGCAACTTGAATCAATTTATATAAATTTGGATAAACATTCTTATTTATTATTTTCTTTATGTCTTTAAAATTGTAATTAGTGGGTAAACAGTTTTTTAGAACAATTATTTCTGCCTTTAAACTATTAATGCACACTCCTAAAAGGTCCTGCATAAAATATTAAGGATTAGGTAAGGAACAGTAGGGTTACACAATTTTATATTTTCATAATATTATAATTTATAATTACTTTATAGTGGTTATAAAAAGCAAGCCATTTTCAAAATCAAGACTGATTCTACGTATTACGCACACGTTACATTTTAATAGGTAATAAACCAAATTTAATAAACGCATTTGATGTTTCCACTGACCATTAGAGGTTAAAACAACTTAGAAAAACAATATTTTGATAATTTATCAATTTTACCAGTCAGTTAATTATTATTTATAAAAACAAAAGTGTTACTGTTACCGATATTGTAAAAAACCGGTACAGACAATTTGGGAGTGCTAATTTTGATATTGGGAGTACCAAGCACTCCGGACTCCCAAGCCCCCCCTAGTTGCGCCCATGCTTATTTGTATTATATACCAATTGGTGAGTATAGTTTAGATTAGTCAGTAGTCATACTACTCATAATTAGGAAACATTAAAATTAAGAATCTCATAGATATCATGCGATACATGTAAATTGAATGTATTATTCCATATGTTAGTATCTATAGATTCATAAAAAGAATTATCAATTAAGAATGGAATGAAAGTATCAAATAAAGATATGAGTCAAATATGGTAAAGCTCATTCAGGAAAATAATTATAATTTATAACTAGTTTTAACTCTACAAAACATTATAATATAAATAAATTAACATTTTACTACTTTGAACTCAAATAACATTATAATTTATACATTAATAAACTGCATATAAACCATTTATGTTTACAACTATTATAACCAACTCGTTCAGTGTTCTAAATTTTACTTGATTAATGATCAGGTAATGAAGTTTTATATCACAGTTGCTAAACTGTATAACTTTTGAAGACATTCATAACAATGGTAATTAAAAATACAGTACAGCTGCCCAGGCCAATATTTAGTATTTATGTAATACATTTAAAATATCAATTATTGAAGTTCAAATAGTGATCAGTTGTAAAATTTAACAATACCTAAATTAGGTCGACAATCAAGCTAATCATTAAAAAAAGAAACCTAAAAATTTAAAAATTGAGTTGAATACTAAAGTGGGAATCACCCTAAACCAGGTCCTTGTACCCGCATTCACCAGAATCCGTAACACCCTTGAAACCCTTAATAATTAAACACCCGAAACCCATCTAACCCGAACGATTCTATAATGTTCAAAAGTCAAAACACCCTGGGTAACCTGAAATCCTAATAATTATTTATTTTACAATATTTATGTGATATATCATTATATTATGTGGTTAGTTTAATTTTGTAGTTAATATTTGTTAATAATAACAATATAAGGAGTAAGAGGGTTAAACAATTTAAAAAAAAAAAAAAATATATATCTAATAAATATAACTATAACAAATTATGTTTTTTCTGAACTATAGTATACTTTATAGTTTATACCCGTATTAACCAATGTTAACATGAATATTAACGGTTAATAACACCCCAATGTTTGTTTGAATTTTATATTCTGGTGTTTGAACACCCGAATAAATGATTCGACCATTCGGGTGCTAAGGCCTGCTGTAAACTGAATTTATTTAAAAATAATGTCTTAGAAAATATACAGAGATCATCATTTAGTTTAGCTATGAAAAAATTGTATTTTATTTTTTAAGAATCAATATGTGTCTGCAGCTGTCTTACCTTGTCTTATTGTATGTTTTAATTTAATAATTTTCTTACAGGCACGTACTCTAAAGTTGCAAAAGATGCATATTCTACTTTACCCCAATAGTAGTGTGTAATCAACAGTTTGTCCAACAAATAAAATAATAAATATCAGAATGTATTACAGCTTACATATTATAATTAGTAAAATTGCACTTATTAATTAATTATTTTCCTAATTATTTGTACTTATTAGTTTAATGAAAATTATTTCGGCCACAGATGTATCATCATGTGTTAGTCCCTGCCATATTCGGATTATTCCGTTGTATAGAGCTAAAATTATTTCCGTAAGAATTTTGTCTACCATAGTCATTATTTCTATTAAAACTAACGTTATTATTAGGATTCAAATTTTGATGGTTATTATATCCATAGTTATTACGACTGAAGTGTTGGTTATTATTATTACGAGCGAAATTGTTGTTATATTCGTTATTGTTTTGATTATAATTATTATAATTATTTTTATTAAATCCTTGGTTACCCATGTTGTTATATCCATTATTATTTCTATTGTAATTAATTCTTCCTTGATTGAAATTCTGTCCATAATTCTGAGGTCTGAAATTATTATTTGGTAGTGAGTCTTGTCTTTCAATTTTTTCCTGAAACTTTTCTATCTGCAAGCTTGCAAGTTCTTCATCTCGTGCCAAGACCATAGCTTGTTCCAACGATTCTGGGGAAATGCCCAAATTTGGAATTTTTATCTAATTTAGATTTTTTATTCAACTAGGCTTTTATTCTATTTAGATTTTTTAAATAAAAATTACAATTTGTCTCGAATTAATTTTAATAATGAATTCAAATTAATCTTAAAAACTCAAAAATTAATCTTAAATACTACGAATAAAATTGAACCACAAAAATTATTAGTATAACTGACTAGATTTTTTAATCAATTATGGTTTTTTATTTAACTATGTTTTTCATTCAAATCAGTTTTTCTATTCAAATTAGACTTTTTTTATTATCTTGTAACGAGAAATCATTACCCGGCATTTAGTGATTTATACCGTCGCGCGCTCCAACGAAGTGAGCCGCCGTCAACACAGTTGTCGGCCACCGCTCACGCCAAATCTTATCAACAAAGCGCGCTATCAGCAACAACCGTTTTAAACACGCTGTGGCCAGATACGGATAAAGTAATTAACCACAATAATTAATATTCGTATTAATTAAAAAAGCTACAAAACACCCAAAAGAACTCGTAAAACGAATAAACAAATGTATACCATGAGATGATATATCCGTAAACTCATCATAACGTGTCGGTGCAACCAACACGGCTATATCGCACAACCGGACCTATAACATGATTAGTAAGCCCGGATAACCGAACAAAAGAGCATCCACGATTCGGCTACTGATTTCGAAAAGTATGTCGTGTAATTTGTCACTGTGCATGAATATTGAAGACAATATTTGACCTCACATACATATTACCGACCTACCTACTATAGTCAGTATTCCGGATTCAAGTACGAAAGTGAATTCGCCGCAGCCGAGAACGAATTGAGCCGAGCCACCTGCCAAGTCCGCCGCCGTCTGCCAGTACCACCGTCGATACTACCACATCAAGGAGTACACCGACCACCACCACTATCGAACCGCAAGTTTTATGTTTCCGATCACTGTTTCTTGTGGTGAGAAAGGGATATCACCTGTGGATATTTGAACCTACACACACCCAAGTAACATATCATGTCTGTATTGTGAAATTGTACTTCCCATTCCAATGATGATCAACAGCACCCGTGAAGGAAGACACCATAACTTTGATTAGGAAGCTCGAATTGTTCGATTTGTTGCTAATGAATCATCTGTGTAAATTAATCTATACTAAATACAAATATACCAAAACAATAATTTATGATAATAAAAAATAAAAATAATATATATGATGAGTGGCGGCGCGAAAGTCTGATAAGAATGTCTTTAACGTCTGTTATAATAATATTAAAATAATATAAAAACATAAATCTTTGACCATTCTGAATAAATTTTGGTTTTAATGCATTGAATGAGCACGCCCAACCTGAATTTTAAGAAGAACATGAGAGAAAATTTTTTAACTGCCAGTCGCTGCTGAAATACATACGTCACTGAGCCATCTGTAGTCCAAATGTGTTTGTGTCTTAATTATCCATGGTACTATAGTTGATTTTGAACTGCAATAAACGTGTATCATGATCAAATTGTGACAAAGTATAAGTTGCGATTTGAATATGGTTCAAAGTACCAGGGAAGTACCACTTACATCCTTCATTTTCCAGTTTCTGAATTAAAGCGGGGTGTCTGGAATGCCGTAAGTGAGCGCTTCTATAGGTGTTTTGAATCGATCGATACAACTGTTGTAGGTTTGGTGAGCCAGTCTGGTAGAACTCGTTTTACCTAAAAAATAAAAAAAAAAATAGTAAGCAGATAAATATCATCAAGATTTAATATACAGAAATTGTGAATCTGATACCTTTTTCTTTGTTTTGAACTATGCGTGGTGTCTATCAACGTGAAGTGTGATGATGGTATCGCGGTGTCCATGCTGTAATATTATTATACTTCTTTATATAGGCCTACATCAGTCGTCAAATATAGTTAAATACAAAATTTAAAAATTACCATACATGTGCATTGTGCAATGTTTATTTTGTCATGATTATAATAATAATAAGGTAGGTAGTTGACGGTAGGCTGTTAACAGTATTGTATGTTACACACATATATAATACTAGCTGAATAACCCGGCGTTAAAATAAAATATAATATAATTATAATATCATAAATATTATAATATGATTTTTATTCAATATGCACATCGGCCACATCGAATTACACCTAAAAGGAGTTAATTAATCAAAATTTTTTCCGGGCAACGCTGGATTATTCAGCCAGTTAATCTATATTTTTAAATATAAAATATTTTAAAATCGAGACTATTATAATATCAAATAATATGTATCTTTAAATCGTTGTATATATTCATGAAAAATCATACCTTTATTGAATTTGTTCCAATTTTCTAAAAGACATTTCAACATCAGACATGGTACAAAAAACCAATAGACCATGGTTGAAAGTTAATACTTAATATTATTGGATAGGTAATGACAATTTGTCTGCCTAAAAACATTTATTTAAGTATTGTAGTTTATTTTTAAAATATCATTACTTTTGTTAAGTTAAGTATTTTGGTATTTACGGTGGAGTAAGATGTGGCTTGGTTTGTGAGCAACCACACTCTATCGGCGAACGAAGTTGCGATAATCTAAAATGTAATAATTATAGTTAATATTGAACACTGTAGTAATGTACCTATTTTGCCTATATAACACGCCGGGCAACACTTTATGCTTACACAAAATGCAGGTAAGTACATATTAATATCATATTATTATATTATACAATTTAATTTTTATTTTATTATTTAACCCACGTCAACTTTGGACATTAGGGGGGGAGGGGCTTATAACTATGTGGATAGGTATACTTACATTTAAGTTTGAATACGATTACACAGTTAGGCAGATTTTTTAGTGGGAGATAGATAAATTTTTAGTGGATGGGAGATGATGGCACTTCTCTCCACAACTCCAAATATTTAGATTTGTATATTCTAATTTTCTTGAGTCATACGTATCTATAATATTATTTCCCAAATTTACAAATCATAGATTTCATTTAAACAATAAAAAAACTTTTAGTTTTGTATTCTTAATAAATATAACTAAAAAAAAAATTTTTAACAAATAATTATCGTACCCATAATATATTAATCTAGATACTTTCAGATTTAGACAAACAAAAAAATCTCGTTGCCATGTACATGAATGTTTGGAGAATCTACAATTCGTATCTGTGTCAC
The DNA here is from genome assembly GCF_005508785.2 of Acyrthosiphon pisum. Lineage (NCBI taxonomy): Eukaryota > Metazoa > Arthropoda > Insecta > Hemiptera > Aphididae > Acyrthosiphon > Acyrthosiphon pisum. Next base: position 48,647,147 of record NC_042494.1, on the reverse strand, counting down.
ATAGTTACCACTTGTTAATATTCATTTCTGGCGTTCAGTACGAATAATTGTTCATTCCTGCGGTCAACCAGTTAAAACGCATTTCCGTTAATTATTCTGTCTGTACATTATCAGATAAATTATTATGTCCGATATCAATATCCTGTCCGAGAGTGAAATAATGCAGCTGGTTTTCAACGACTTACGAAACAATACACCGAAACCTTTGGCTGAAAGCTGGCGTTTGAAAAGTTTACGGGTCCATAAAATATATGTATCTATGCCAAACATTTCCGTGATAGCTACACATTCCTCAGTCAAAGCGACAGAGATTGGGTGGCAATCAACACCAAACCTAAAGTTTATGCAGGTAACCATTGATATACGAAGACCGGAATCGTAGGAACACCATGATTCTGAGATTTCGCGCTAGAGGGCAGGTTAGGTTAGGTTATCAATTTTCTAAAACGTATATTCAGACTTATGGGCAACTATCGTTCATACTCGATCGGCAAAAATCGATCGGTTGAAATTTCATATTGTTCCGTACAGTTTTGCGACAATGCAGTAACGCATAGTCGTTTGTTATTGTAATAGATAAATATTATACTATGAATTTGAATAAACTTACAAAAGAATGTACCAAGTAAGTTCATACTTGAGGGTAAAGCACAAACGCAACTAAAACACATTACGCAATACTAAAAAAACATTAGGCAATTAACATTCCATAACCGTTACACAATAATCTTTCTGATACGTCCATACATCAAAAAGATGCCCATATATGGACAAAAATAAATAATAAGATAAGAAAACATTACGCAACACCATCACTCTATTACGCAACCAAAATTCCTCCGTACCATAAGCTGCCTACAATATTCACACCAACGCATGCGCACAAATACAAAATTAATCTAAATGCCAAAATCTTGCCAAAAATCCATACCAGAAAAATTACAATAGCACACATAAATACAGAAGAAATCGAAACACATACTTCGTGCAAAATTCACAAAAAAACGGAAACATACGAAATACAGCGTGAATGCACGCGCATACACAATATGTCACTCTTACTCAAATCAACGAAATATCATTCCTAAAATGTTTTACAAAGGGAAAATTGCACCCAAACACACAACCTAACTAAGCACCTAAGCAACAGAATACCACAGCTAAAAAATTACACAAAGGGAGAACAAAAAACTACAATATACAATATCACGAAATAAATTCAGACGACACCTCATCAAAATTCACTACAACATTTACACTATACAAACTCAATACTAAAGGTGACAACACCAAATATCTCATCCATCGCCATACTAAATAATTACAACTTACACAACAGAAACAAATCATTTATGCAAAACACGATTTAAACAAACATACATGCGCAGTGTACGACAATTCGATCAAATAACCAGATGTCACTGCCAAAATCATGCGCAAAAACAACAATGAGAAAGATCATAGCATACGAAACTCCCCTTTTCGTAACAACATTGCCAATGACCAACGACAATGTGCAAAAATGACATAAACATATTATACACATGCGCGCCGCACAACATTTAGTCAAATAACCAGATGTCACCGCCAAAATCATACGCAAAAGAACAATAAGACAGTGCATAACGTACAAAACACCTCTCCCGAACCAATATCGCCAAAAAACCAATTACATTTTGAAAAATGACATAAAACACACACACATGCGCAATCCATGTAACAAATACGAATAATCTGTTCTGAGGTTGTGTAACAACAATAGAGTAGGGATAAGACAATCGCTTCCTTATATAAACGCCACACACGAGCAACACTGCCAGTCCTACAGCATCCTCCGTGCATGCAGCAGCCACCAACGTCACGTCAGCATCATCGATCACGACTCATGTGCCGCCATATTTCTTTTTACGTTTTTCTTCTCTTAAACCAGTGTTAAAAGTAAAAGGATTAACTGTTGCGTTTGTGTCGAACATCAGGTATGAATTTATTTAATACATCCTCTTATCCATTAACCACAAAACACGATATTGTTATTTACTATACCACCTAAACAATCCTCACATGTCATCGAATTATTAAGGTACATCCTATACACGAACTTCCAATTACAATATTCCCAATACTCAGTTCCAAACGTTAAATAAAATGAACTATGATAAACTAAATAAAATAAAAGAAAGAGATATAGGACTTCACCAAAATGAAATAAACCATATCTTAGATGCCGCCTGATGTTTCATCGTCCTAACGTTGATCCATCAGAGTGTATTTGAAGTTAGCAAATCTCGGGTTTTGAAGCGGACAGGATTTATCCTGATAATCCGGCTCCACTACTCTTAAACAGAGACTAACATCAAATACATAGGCATATCTACAACGACTGTGTAACAAATCACGACATAGGTGCCGCCTGATGTTTCATCGGTTCAACGTTGATACATCAGAGTGTATTTGAAGTTAATGAATCTCGGGTTTTGAAGCGGACAGGATTTATCCTGATGATCCGGCTCCACTACTTTTAAAGAGAGATTGACATCAAATACATAGGCAGATCTGTAAGACCCGTATAATAAATTACGTCATAGGCGCCGCCTGATACTACATCGTTCCAACGTTGAACTATCAGTGTATTTGAAGTTAATGAATCTCGAGTTTTGAAGCGGACAGGATTCATCCTGATAATCCGGCTCCACTACTCTCAAAGAGAGATTAACATCAAATATATAGGCATTGTCCAAAATACAATAAATCACGCTTTAGGCGCTGCCTGACGTTTTATCGTCCTTTATTGGCGTTGAATCATCAGAGTGCACCTGCAGTTAATGAATCTCGAGTTTTGAAGCGGACAGGATTTATCCTGATACTCCGGCTCCATTGCTCTTAAAGAGATATTAACCTCAGGTACATAAGCAAACAGAATAAAATACATACACCAGCGATGTCACCTAAAAAACACCCATGAGAATAAAAAAAAAAAAAAAGACATGTGTTGGCAGCTTATGCACAAGGAAAAAGAAATGTTAATAAATGTCATAATCCAAACTATTCTTATCCCACTATAATATCAAAATTCAATATATCCTTATAAAAACCTGCGGGAAGTGTTCAAACATAAGCATTGAAAGCTGACACTGCGTACTAAAGGAAATGTATACTTAATTGTGATAGGATATCGTAGTCTGAATCGAAAAGTATTAATAAACGTGCATCGACTCACCCCAATTAAGAACGTGCTGTGAAGATCTACATACTACACTCGCCATAACACGAGGTAAGTGGATATATATATATTTTACAATCAAAAACGAATCGTCAATAAAATATACACCGATAATATTCAGTGATAGGATAAAAATTTCAACAAACACATCACCCAAAACGAACACACCCCTTTCTGCAATCATCCGCCCACTGCGCACTTCCGCCTGCGCTCTCTATCACCCATATTACTCTATACCTCCTACCACTTCATTTTTATCCCATCACAAATGGCGCCCAACTAGGTAAAGTTATTATTACGATAAGCGTCATTACGATATACCTATACAAGTATACAACCCATCCTATCTAACCAATAAAAATTATTAATGACGAATAATAAAACTATCAATTACACTCAACAAGCATTATTTACCATCTTATCAAAACAGTGCATAAAAACACTAACTGCATTAACACAACAAAGCATCCAATCCAATACCTCATTTCAACACAAAAAAAAAATCAAAGACCTAAATAAGCTCGCCCAGCTACTATCAGAATCAAACAACGCCGAAATTTTGAAGTATTTGAAATATTTCACCACAAAATACACTAACGAAAAATATATACTAGCACCATCATTTGAACTATTACTGCTAGAATTCATACAAATACTGAAGAATTATTACATTTCATCATCAAACAACAATCAGTCTGAAATATTTCAATTCGTAAGAACAATAAATATTTTAAACAAATCTCTAAAGCACAAACAAAATCATAACTAAAATCAATTCAAAAACACGAATTAGCACACTGAATACTTTCTAAATGTATGCCATACAAAACAATCTCAAAGACCTGAGCAACAGCTAAAAAATACAATTCATAGTATTATTAAAGCAGTGCATCAAAATCATAATTTCAACAACAACACTCAATACACAAATCGAACTCACCACACAATACATAACCACAATCAAAGATTTAACAAAAAGTGCCGGAAATCAAACCAAAATAAACGACCCAAGATTCCTGAAATACTTCCAATATTTTATAATAAAGCATACCACCAGAGGATTCCTTTTTCCACCAACATTCGAAGCATTGCTATTGGAACTAATACAAATTCTAGAATACTCCTGCATGTAATTTCCAACACAAACAAGTATATAACAAATCATAACACATGTCAGTTGTAATATTCTCGTTGTTGGAGCTGGTCAGAGTATTATTCTGATAGCCGTTAACTACGAGTATATTATGATTTTGCAGGAAGCGAGACCGCTCGTGTTGATGATGAAGATGTTGACAGGATAGTTATAAATAAATGTAGACAGATGAAAGATACTTTGTAGTTTATTTAAACGTTCTTCAGTAATTTAGTCTAAGTTCAAATGACAAGTTACTACACAGAGTGACGTGAAGGTGCTTGTTGTGCTCTGGAGTAGACACGTCTGAATACAGGCTGTTTCAGGCTCTCTTTTATATTCGGGTCCCTGCTCCCCCTGCCTATCGGTTCGCTATCTTGTCTCTACCGGATGCGATCCGTGTGACCATCGACTCAACCTACGCATTTGCAATATTCCTATCTAATCTGAGTATTCGTTATAATGTGTTGACAGCTAATTGATTATCTGTGTTGTTGTGCAGAAAGTCATCTCTTCTGCGAATTACTAATAGTTTATCAGTTAACACATCTTGGTCTATAGGTTGCGTACATATACATATATTCGCATATCTACTTGTGGCATTGGCAATCCCCATATCCTGTCAATAGATACGTGATTTATGTGTTTAGAAAATATGACTCGCGAATAACCACTCGGTTATTTTGACTATATAATTAACCCTTTAACCTTTTGTTGTGTTTGCGTATTTGCAATTTGACTATTGCCAAATTGTTTAAGAGGTCGTTTACCTAATCGCTTATGCCGAATTTAACTATTCATATATAATGATATTTATGTGTTGTGAGTAAACGGTTACTATCCGTTACACTCCCCCCTAAAAGTTCATTTTTATCGCCTAACCGAGAAAATTAACTCAATTT
>NC_042494.1:48629501-48641435 GCF_005508785.2 Acyrthosiphon pisum | reverse complement strand
TTTATTCAATTTCTCATATTTTATCATATAACTATTGTTAATGTGCCGCCTAATATAATGAGATTTAATACTGGGCAGTATGCGGCAGGTGATGTTATTCATATAACTATTGTTAATACGCCTCCCAATATAATGTGATTTACTGGTCAGTATTGTCAACCCTTACAATTTGTAATGTACCACCACACATACAAAAGATTTTTATGTACCTATAGAAAGTGAAAACCACCCGCGTTGTTTACTCCCTCACATAGAATATGGTAAAATATTTTTCATCAGTTTCTTATAAGCATATAACAGAGAAACACGTTCAATATTTTACTCTGTTTATTTTTCAAGAAGAACGCCAGCAAAAATAAATGTAAGTTTATTTTTTCTGTATTATATTTTTAATTATTTTTAATTATTTTTAAAATTGCATATACTGGGTTTAGATGTCTAATTCATCACTTAGTGGTAGTGATCAAAACGCAAACAATCAAGCTGAGCAGCGGTTTTATTGGCTATCATCATCATCACCAAGTTTATCACGGGACAATAGCTCATATGAAGAATTAATTAGACGTCATCAACAGCTAATGGAACTGGACCCAAATCCAGTATTTAGTCAAGATGCTCAGCGCTTGGATTTTAGTCCAGATGCTCAGCGCAACGAGAGGGAGCCGAACGAGTTCAGATATGCTGCCATGGTAAGTTTATGTTTTAAAAAAATAAAATATATATATAATAAAAATAATTATTTAGACTCAATCTGGAGATAGCGGATACTCATCTCATCAGGTCTCGCCCCCGATAAATAATTGGCAACGAGTTTTTTCGAGTCCAATTCGTGTACCGTCACGAAATACGCCGCCGCCGTCGCCGCCGCCGCAAGATGATTTATTGTCACCACGTGATGCTTCGTACAATGTAATAGTATCTCCAGATTTATTACCTGAACTTGAGGCTTCGAACGATGTAATAGTATCTCCAGATTTATTACCTGAACTTGAGGCTTCCAACGATGTATTGTCATCTATAGATTCGCCGAATATGTTAATTCCTCATGCATCTAGAAGATTTCAACAACCATCACCTACTTACGATGCTGAACTTGTGGCTTCGAACGACGTAATAGTATCTCCAGATTTATTTCCTGAACTTGAGGCTTCCAACGATGTATTGTCATCTATATATTCGCCGAATATGTTAATTCCTCATACCTCTAGAAGATTGCAACAACCATCACCGACTTACGATGAAATACAGTTTGTACCGCTTCAGGAACATGAGAATTTAATATTTGGTGAATTATTATTAAACACTACGCAGCATTCAGATCAGCCATCAGTCGAAATGGATTGGAGCGAAGATGGAAACAACGAGCTACTCTATAAACATATGGACAAGTACGAGGCGTGGGGTAGTGATTATGATGAAATTAATGAGTTATTTTTAAAAAAAATATAAATAATATTTTTTATTAACATACTTTAATTATTTTAAAAATAAATAATATTTTTTTTTTTTAACATACATACTTGAATTATTATTATTTTAAACTGTATATTTTAGAAAGACCAATGTCTATTGTTAAAGGTGAAGGGAGTAAACACGGCGGGTGGTTTTCACTTTGTATAGGTACATAAAAATCTTTTACATATATGCCGGTAGCCGTTGGTCAAAGAAAATGTAAGATTCCACGGCAGGTAGACCGGACGTATACCTGCTTAGAAAAGACCCCCTTCTTAGGATCATATTCCTGGGTTTTAAATTTGTGTACAAATGCAGTGTTACACCGATCAGTGTTAAGCATTTCTCCCGTTGTGCACACACGTACATTTGCGCGGCTGCCGTCGTTTATCACTTATACCGATTTTTAACAAATCGATTTTTTTTTTTTAACAAGTTGTAATATATTTTAACTTACAAAATGTTTAAATGCAATCAGTACCCGTCTCAATTTAATCGTAAATACAATTTGCTTAGACATCATAAAACACACATAGGTATACGATTTACCTGTACCGAGTGTACACGCGGATTTACGGACAGGTCTAACTTGAGACGTCATTTAAAATTAATTCATGGTATGTACTTATTATCCTGTTACATAATTGTTTATTTACTATTAATTTACTTAATAAGGAATTCAATTAGCCACGGCTTGTCGTGGTGGTAATGAGGAAGATCTTACCCTGCAAGTCGACGTTCCCGAAGTTCAACCAATACATGCCCGTAGTGATCATATAGAGATCGCACCACGAATATTTGCACCAGACGTACCGGCAGGATCATCACATCAACAAGATGACTATCCCTCAAATGTACCTGATAACAAGTCTAATGAATGGTATGATGATGGATATAATGAACTGTTTACTACGATCGACATCGATTATTTACAAGGTAAGCGTTTTTTTTTATGTAGGGTCATTTTATGTAGGGTCATTTTATGAGAAATAATAAATTCAAGCGTTATATATTTTTTTTTTTATTAGGAAAACGTAAATATACCGAAAATTCTTTTCCGAATGTAAAAAATAAACGTGCACGTATGAACGCAACAACATCATCTAAATTCGTCAAAACAAAGTCCGCGTTTAAGGGGCTTTGTACCGAATATTTTAAAAAAAATATTGACGATATTAAAGATACATTAGAATTTCTATTAATTTCAAAGCCCGAAATCGCCAAAATAATTGACGATGCACTTCGCCAGTCGCCGATTAAATATAACATTAAACTGGAGGCTACATACATTAAACCGAACACCGACATAAAAGAAAACCGTGCGTTTAAAACCAGGTCAAGAGCTATATTTAACGTCGATGATATAGATGAAATGATAGAATTAGATTTTAACAATATACTTAAAGAACAGGAGATAATGGCGCTTAAAGGCAGCGGATTTTCATTAGACAGCATAGATGGCATAATATTAAATATAAACTTGCATAAAACATTAGGAGGCGCGTCATATTTGCCATTACCGGAATTCATCGAAAACAAAAAAGCAACCGTTAATGTACAAAATAATGATAACAAATGTTTTAAATATAGTATATTAGCGAAACATGTAAATCCTGTGCATGCTGAAAGAATAGGATGTAATTATACAGCAGTAGAACATATCTATGATTTTTCCAAAATAAATTTCCCCCCAACAATGAAAGATATCAGCAAATTTGAAAAATTAAATAATGTTTCGGTTAATGTATATAGCATAAAACAAGGTGAGCCTACATATAAAAACAATGTACAATCAATATCAAAAAGAAAAAATTTAAAAAAAAAATTACCGAACTATATGATATATCCCGTTAAAGTCTGTGAGGTCGAAAAAAATGACCACCATGATTTATTGTTATTTGGAGACGGGTCAGGTAAAGAACATTACTGTCGAATAACAAATTTTACTAAATTAGTTAGTGCACAATTGTCGCAAAACGGGCATGCTGTATTGATATGTAAGCGCTGTTTTAAGGCATACTTCGGAATTAATCGCTGTGGAATTAGCGCGGAACAACGATTAAAAGATCATAAATTAAATTGCGACAAAAATAAGCCACTACTACCAATACTTCCAAGTACAAATACGTTTATGAAATTTGAAAATTTTAACCGGACACGTAAGCACCCCTTTGCCATACATGCCGACTTCGAGGCAATTTTAGAAAAAAACGATGAAGAAAAATAATAATTATAAAAATACTCGAATTATTCACCACCATGATGTGATGAGCTATTGTTACTATGTGAAACCAAACGACGATATACCGGTGGAGTTGTTGGAAAAATTTGATATAGAGACGGGTCCAGTTATTTTTAGAGGAAATTCGAGTATGGGGAAAGGTGACGTAGCCAAAAAGTTTATGGAAGAAATTGTCAAAGTTGCACTTAAGATAGAAAATATATTAAACACAAACGTACCAATTAAAATGTCTGAAGACGAAAAAAAATTACATCGAGAAATCGCAGACCGAGGAACATGTCCGTTATGCAAATCAAAATTTAATAATAATAATAATTTACCTGTTAGGGATCATGACCATTTGACTGGAAAATACAGAGGAACTGTTTGTAGCAAATGTAATTTGCAAATGGTGAAACCTAATTTTGTCCCTATTTTTTTCCATAACCTGTCAGGATATGATTCTCATTTTTTAGTATTGCAGTTAGGATTAGATACAAAATCTATTAATGTAATACCAAACACTGAAGAAAAATTTATCTCTTTTACGAAATACGTTTCAAACAATTTTCAAATTCGTTTTGTCGATACTTTCCGATTTATGGCAACGAGTTTGGAAAAACTAGTAATAAATTTAGCTAAAGGAGACAAATCAAAATTCAGGGAGACGGGAAAAATATTTAATAGCACTGACATGGATCTGGTCACAAGGAAAGGAGTCTACCCTTATGAATATACGGACGGATGGGAAAAATTAGACGAGAATATTTTACCGAGAAAAGAGGATTTTTATAATACATTAACCGAAACGGACTTATGTGATGAAGATTATGAATATGCAAAAAGAGTATGGGATCATTTCAACTTTAATACCTTAGGTGAATATAGCGACTGGTATATGAAAGTTGATGTTATGCTTCTTTGCGACGTTTTTGAAAACTTTAGAGATCTATGTTTGGACACGTATGGCTTGGACCCAAATTATTATTATACTGCACCTGGGATGTCTTTCGATTGTATGCTGAAATATACCAAAGTTCAATTACAGCTTTTATCGGATTATGACCAATTATTAATGATGGAAGCTGGAGTCCGTGGTGGACTTACACAAGCAAGTATGCGATATGCTCGGGCGAACAATAGCAAGGTTCCAGACTACGATCCCTCAAAGCCTAACTCATGGATCGCATACTTGGATGCAACAAATCTGTGTGTATCATATTATGTAATAATTTATTTATAATTTATTTATAATTTATTTATAATTTTTTTAGTTACGGCTGGGCAATGAGTCAATTTTTACCAAAGGACGGATTTTCATGGTATGAAGGAGATCTAAGCGTTAAAAACATTTTAAAATTGTTGGAAAATTCAAACGAAACGTCAGAGATCGGATATTCGTTAGAAGTTGACCTTTCATACCCTAAATCATTACATGACAAGCATAATGATTTACCTTACCTTCCAGAGAGGATAATCCCTCCTGGATCGAAAATAAAAAAACTCGTGGCCAATCTGAAACCTAAAAAACACTACGTTGTGCATTACATGGCATTAAAACAAGCTCTGAAAGCTGGATTAATATTGGAAAAGGTAACAATTTAGTTATTATAATATTTATTATAAAATGTAATGTTATTATAATTTAATAGGTACATAGAGTTTTTAAATTTAAACAATCAGCATGGCTCTCAAAATATATTGAATTGAACACCAATATGAGAAAGAATGCAAGGAATGATTTTGAAAGAGAGTTCTTCAAGTTAATGAACAATGCAGTCTTTGGTAAGCTTATATTAAAACTTTCACATTTTTGTTTTAATTATTGATTTTTTTTTTAATTCTCCAGGCAAGACGATGGAAAATGTTCGTAATAGATTGAAAATGAAATTGGTGTCTGATGATAAGACGTGCGCAAAATTAATTAACCGAAATACATTTAGAGATATTACAATTTATAGTCAAAACCTAGCGGCAATACATTTAGACATGGATGAATTGAAATTTGATAAGCCAATATATGTGGGGTTTTCGATTTTGGACATATCAAAGACATTAATTTATGATTTCCACTACAACTATATGATTAAGAGTTATGGTTCAAACATTGAATTGATGTATACGGATACAGGTACTATATATACTTATATTGTTTTCATACTTATATGCTAATATGCACTTTTTTTAGATTCATTGATATATTACATAAAGACAGCAGATTTCTACGCTGATTTATTAAACAAGCCCAATCTTTTAAAACGGATGGATACTTCAAACTTACCGATTGACCATCCATGCTATTGTATTGAGAGGAAAAAATTGCCCGGAACTTTTACTGATGAGGCGGAGGGTGAAGTTATTAGTGAATTTATAGCTTTAAAAGCTAAGTCATATTCGTTCAGGATCGTTGGTAAGAATGACATAATCAAAGCCAAAGGTATCCGAGCACCTGTAGTGAAGCATCATATGACGTTTGAGGATCATAAGAAATGTTTGTTTTGGCGTGGTACACCAGATGATGAGGATAAAGCACGAAAATTAGCAGTTATGCAATGTAATCAGTTTAAATTAACAGGAATCACTGCAACAACAAATCAATATACACCATTTAGAATAAATACATCACTTAGATCTTTTAAACATGAAATAAAAACCATCTCAACAGTAAAACTTGCTCTTAACCGCAGTGATGATAAAAGGATTGTGCTTGAGAATCAAATTAATACCTTGGCTCACGGTCACTTTCGTATAGAGTGAGTTAAACGAATAAATATTTATTTTAATTTACTAATATTATTATGTAATTTTGTAGGGAAGCTGAAGAACTTGACCGTTTAGAAGCAGAGTTGCTTGAAATGATGGAGGATAGAGGATATTAAATTTTATGTAAATAATTGTATATATTTTTTTTTTTGTCATATTTATAAATATATTGGTTATGTATAAAGTTTTATGTATACATACTTTGTGTATATATTTTTGTCATATTTATAAAGTTTTATGTAAATAATTGTAAACATCCTTTGTATATATCAATTGTAAATACTTTGTAAATATATTGTTAACATATAAAAAAAAAAAAATCAATGTAAAATATAATATTATTGTGTTTATTAAGTATATAATTACATTTAAGAATTATTTATAAACCATTTCCTTATAGCAAATACTTTATAGAATGTACATTGTGATGGATTATATTCCATATGAAAAATACAGCAAGGTAGAGTTTCTTCATCACATATTTGGTCTAAACGTGGACAACCTAGGTCTTCGATGTTGATGATAGCGACTTGAGGTATAAATCCACTAAGAAGTTGTTTTTTCTGCTCACCTTTTACGTAAATGCAACTGAATTTCAATGAATTCAATATTTTACACAGTTCTTCATACTCTACATCACCATATTCTATAGATAGTTTATGATAGTTACGTTCCAACCACTTATTTGTTTTTCGACTCTTGTTGTCTTGCATAGATTTTGAATTTTTAAAAATCCAATGCTGAGTTGCCCATGTTTCTGTGTCGACTATAGACATTTCTTTAACAAAATATTTATTGCCTACTCCAAGAACACATTGAACGTCTATGATGGCAGACGACATAATTACAGGTATATTGATTTAAAAATGTCTGGTAATATTTTTAGATACGAGAGGACGTTGAAGTATGCATCAATATGATACTAGTAAGTATATTGTACTAAATTATTTTTTTTCCTTATTTTTTTTCCCCTCGATAATCTCCAAACGTGAATTTAATTCTGAAATATATGTTCCATGATTCGGTAATGAATTTTCATCAAATATTCCGGTTATACGATTTATTTCAGCTTTTAACTGGCTCACGTCTTGCCCTTGGATGGCGAGTGCTGTACTAGTTTCAGCCCACTTGTTAATTTGCTCTGACATACGATTTTCGTAATCAAATATAGACTTATTACTTGTCTGAATATTATTTTCCAACAATTGTATTTTTACATGCAGATCAATAATATTACTTTTCAAAGTATCAATTTCTTTCTGATGGAATTTCACATCGTTTAGAATTTTATTGTTACTTGATTGAATATCTGAAATAATCCTTTTAGTATCGCCAGCTTGAGAACCTCCAAACACGTTCATAGTTATAATACGACTGACTCTATAGCTTGAGGACCTCCAAACACGTTCATAGTTATAATACGACTGACTCTATTTTTTAATATCACGCGTATTAATCCAAGTATTGTGTGTGTTATCAAATCTTAACCACTTGACAAACACCTGGTTTTTATTTTTTCTCAAAATTTTTTCGATCAAAAATTCGTTAGGGTAATTGGTTTTGTAAATTTCTTCAGAGTAAAAACAACCTGCAATAGGTTTTCCAGTATAATCTTGTAATTGATATGTAACGGGTAATGTTTTATTTATTTTTATAATGTCAAATATTTCCGTAGACCAGTTGGGCAAATAACCTTTTGTAAACGAACCTTTTTGAGTACTTACGCGAACTTTATCGCCAACTTTAAATTTAATTTTTACATTATTAATGTTACGATGCTTTATTTCCACTGATGCGGGGTTGGCTTCTGCTTGTACTGGCGTCATTCCAATAGTCCTATGTAGCGAATTATTGTACTCGTTGATTAACGATGGTAAGATAGAAATCCAGTCATGTGAACCACGTGCAGTGAACTCTCTGAACATTTTTTGTTTCAAAGTTCGATTGAAGCGTTCCACAATACATGCCTTTAAAATACTGAAAGTTGAATATTTATGTATGCCATACTTGGTCATCAAAGCGTCGAAAGTTGTGTTATAAAATTCTTTTCCGTTATCGACTTGTAAAAGTTTTGGTGAACGATCATGTAATATTGTAGCCATCGCGCCAGTTACTTCTTTACCACTTTTGCACTTTAATGGTTTCGCCCAGGAAAATTTCGTAAAAGCGTCAATCACAGTCAGGATATACTTGTAACCTTTATTTTTCTTTGAATACGGAATCATCTCAACCAAATCGGCTTGCCATAAATCATTTTTCCCATATACGTTAACTCTACGTCTAGTGAAGTTTTTCCTTGCTGGCTTGTGAAGTTCTATTGCTATATCGCGTTTAGACATTTGGAATTCGTTTTATTAAACCAGCTTCATGCAATTCTTCAAAAATCGAAAGTATTTCGTTTGAAACTCCTGTATTGCCAGCTGCTTTTGACGCTAGAAGTAGACGCAATCGAGCGACTAGTTCATTGGGATCGTTCCAGTATACTAAACTATGTTTTTGTAATTTCATAGATAACCCACTACCGGATGGGAATAATTTACTAATAATTTTTAAGTACTTGGGGCAATTCTTGTTTTTTTTAATTTTTTTTTTGCCAGTAGTTAAATGCGCCGATGTTTGAATTAATATAGCTTTATATGTTTGTAAATCGTCATCTGAATAAATAAGTGGATTTTTCAAAAATAATAACTGAATAAGACCAGAGGTAGCTGGATAGTCAGTGTCATCAATGAGTATAGCGTTATCGATAAATTTTACTTCTTTGTTACCTAAGATGTGTATTCCGTTGGGTAGCTTTTTTGGACCATAGCTTTTATCTAAGTCTGTAGACTGAAACCAATTTTCAATTTCTTGTTGATAGTCATCCTCAAACGAGTGTTTCGACTTTTCGTTCTGGTTTTCACTGTTCGGTGATAATCCATGTTTATTTGATATTTTAGTTAGAGGTTCGATAATAGGATTGAATGTTTGTGTCATTAATTGTTGTACATTATCTGTACCAGTTTTCAATGCTGTATATTTACGTTTAATACATTCCTTAGCTTTAACTATCTCATCCAATATATTACTTGCCTCTGACATGACTGCAATTGAAATGATAATATTCATTTTATGCAACGTCTTATATAATGACATAAGTATCAAATCCAAATCTATAACGTCCGTTATCGCGGTCACTATCTTTGCAGATAACGATAAATGCAAAGCGCTCACGGTTCCAGCACGTTACACAAAAATGTTTAAATTGTATATATGTCATATCACCTGAACAGTGTTCGTTGTATACATGCTTTAAATTAGTTTCATCTTGCTTGAATAATACTATTAAATTAGCATTATCACGTATCAGCTGCTTAGGTACCTTTGAATAACTCTGTGCCAGATAAAATATATCTATTTTATTATGACGACCTCGAGAAAAATATTCTCTTATCACATTTTGTTGTTCTCCGATTACATCATCCATGATAAAAATAGAATTTGGTAAAACTTTCTCAGGTAAAATGACTTTATCATTATCGAAAAAAGTAAAAATGTTAATACCATTAATACCGTCAATAATACGTTTTAATAATTTATATTTTGGTTGTTCTAACGTTTTAGAGTATATGTAAACGTTTTGAAATCGTAACCCGTTTTCATCGACGAGTAGGAAATACATTAGATTTGTTTTCCCACAACCGGAGCTTCCTAGTACTAGCGCTCGTATCGTGTTTGGGAATAACTAACCATGTCTATACTGAATTGTGCCAGGGGTATCAATGTTATAAATTCGAAGTTTTTTCTCTTGCTCGACAAAGCGCATTTTTTTCGATATAAATACAGATGTATTGCCATTTAAAGCGTCACACGATGTCTCACGTTCGTAAGCGGAACAACAATAAGGGATCTGGTCTTATTAATTCCGTTATAAATAATTTACCCGTGGAATTACATTTACCTGGTTATAGGTAAGTAAATGCATAATAATATTATTAATAATTTTCTAAATGTTTGTATGTTTTCAGATTTGCAGGCCCTGGAACTAAATTAAAAAAAAGATTAGCACGTGGAGATCGTGGTATAAACAGTCTTGACGAGTTGGCTAGAGCTCATGATATTGCGTACGATGAAAGTAATTCGCTAACTGATAGACACAGAGCTGACGAGATATTAGAAAATCAGGCTTGGGAAGTGTTTAAATCTAAAAACACAGGTATTAAGGAAAAAGCTGCCGCTTGGTTGGTGACTACAGCTATGAAGGCTAAGCGTAAGATTGGAGCTGGTTGCGGATTCAAAAAAATGGTATTGACAGCAATAAATGCAATCAAAAATAAAATCAACAAAAATAATATAACAAAATTAGCAAGAACATGTCTGTCAGCTGCGAAAAAATCTAAAAATAAGAAAAATACGACAACCCCCAGAATTATACCAATACCTAAAAAGGGTGGTGTTTTACCTTTAATACCTATTTTTGCTGGTTTATCAGCTTTAGGTGCGCTTACTGGCGGTGTTAGTAATATAGTAAAAGTCGTGAACGAATTAAATTCTGGTAAAAAAACTCCTATTCATTTAGGTAAAGGTTTATATCTAACACCTCACAAGGAGAATTCTTATAAAATTGTACAAGGTAAAGGTTTACACCTGGTACCGTACAAAGGTGGATCAGTTAAGAAATCTAGAAATACTACAAAAAACTAATTTTCACGTTACCCGATAGAGCGTTATACGATTATGAGATTATAAAATACGCTGAAATGTTAAAAATACCTCATTTCATAGGGGTATTTCCTAGAGACAAGTTGCCCTTAAGACCGAAGAATCGAGAGTCAGCTGTAATTAATTTAGACAACGAAATCGGAACAGGTACTCATTGGGTAGCGTATAAGAAAATCGGAAAACAAGTTAAATATTATGATAGTTTCGGAAATTTAACACCACCGCTAGAATTACAGAAATACTTCCACGGTTGTAATATAGAATATAATTACGAGAGGTATCAGAAATATAATACAACAAACTGCGGACACCTTTGCTTGGAATTTTTATTATGTACACTATAACGTTGACCGGCAACTCGAGCGAATTGTCATGCGACTTTTTCCCACCGTTAGAAGTCAGTAAAAATGCAAAAATCTGTCTGTTAGGTTTTCAAACGAATAATTCTATTCCTAATGTAAACGAAAAGTGTAATAAAATTAGCTTCATATACAATAATGATGTTAATGATAGCTACACAATACCTACTGGCTCTTATGAATTGAGTGAAATTGCCGCGGCAATAAAACATCTGTTACGTAATACTGATACAATATTCGAGTTGAAGGCGGATAATAATACTTTGAAATGTATAATGTTTTGTAGTGAAACTGTAGATTTCACAATGCCTAATCATATTGGCAAGTTGTTAGGATTCGAAAATCGTAAATATGCTGCGAATGTTAATCACGAATCAGATACGTTGGTCAATATTACCCAAACAAACTGTATATATATCGAATCATATCTAATTATGG
>NC_042494.1:48628483-48629401 GCF_005508785.2 Acyrthosiphon pisum | reverse complement strand
GATCATTCAACAACGGTAAGCAGTGCCATACAATACACGAATTTTATCCTAATGTACCTCCAGGTTATAAAATAATAGAAATACCGTCACAATTGGTATTTTACCCTCTCAATTCTACAACTATAACGCATGCCAGTTTAGTTTTAAAAAATCAAAACAACGAATTGATCGATCTACGAGGTGAGCCAGTATCAATACGTTTGTTAATTCAAGACTTGTGATAAAGAAATGGGGTTACAATTTTATAATATAACTAGCAGACCCGTCGAACTCCGTTTCGCCACCAGATTCGTTTTAAGTAACGTTGTAATTTTTTTTGTTATATATTTGAAAAGGAAAATATTTATTTCATTTCACAACAGTAATAAATTCATTACAATTACCTACTAAAATGAAGTGTTATTTAATTGTTTCATTGTAGTGCTCTTTGGTAAACCACATTTTTTGTTTTTTTGTCTGTCGTTAACACAAACAAAGCGGATGGTTTCCCAACTCGTGAACACGCAACGTATAACTGTCCATGTGAAAAACAATGATTTTCCAAATTTATCCCGCAAACACTAAGCGATTGGCCTTGCGACTTATTAATTGTCATTGCGAACGCAAGGCGAACTGGGAATTGCAATCGTTTGAAGTCAAACGGAAGATCAGTCGGAATCATTGGTATTCGAGGAATACATACATTTTCACCTGCGTACTTTCCGTTAATAATGGTTGCCTCAATTAAATTCGGCATAAGTCTCTTTACCGAAAGTCGAGTACCGTTGCAAAGTCGCGGTGGATTCAAATTACGCAGTATCAAAATAACTGTACCAACTTTCAGTTGCAAGTTATGTGGTGGAAATCCTGGTATCTCCAGAGAGTTCAAAAACTCCCGTTGGATAAATTTAACTACATCATCGGGGATTTGTTATTGAA
>NC_042494.1:48627098-48628177 GCF_005508785.2 Acyrthosiphon pisum | reverse complement strand
AATTTTTTAACTAAAAAAAAAAAAAAAATATTTATTACCTTAGCTAGAATATTATCCTCCGCTTATCAAATGCGTCACGTATTATAGATGAATCATCCTGTAAGCTTGGGATAATGGTTTTTGGTGAAAAGCTGGGTGACAGTATTTTTGAATCAACATTACATGACTAAAATAAAAAAAATATTTTTAATAAATATTTCTGTAAATATATAATAATATATTTTTGAATTACCTCTTGTGATTTTTGTCCCTTCCTATTTCCCAAGTTTCAGCCAACTGTGTAGCAGCATATATTTGAATTTGTCTCGAAAGATTTGGAATAGATTGCACGACCCTGTCAGCCCGATCGAGTTGCATGTTCTTAATGTACATTTTCATCTCTTCAATATTTTTTGGTGGTGATTTCTTTCGAGAACATTTCTCTTCTAAGTACGCACAAAACTCATCAATTTGTTTTAAAATTAATGGTGCGATAAATATATCTTTTCGAGCGATGGTTTCAAAAATAGAAGATTCTAAATATTGCAGTTGAAGAAGATCTGAACGATTTAGAAGAACTCTGCATCCTTCTCTATTTTTTGATTCTACCACTAATACATTTTCGTTGCAATACACCATACTAGATAGTTTAAATCAGTGGCGGCTCGTCAGGTGAGGCAAGTGAGGCTCAGCCTCACCTAACTCTTGTAAAGGAAAAGGAAATACATACTATAATTATAGTTATTTCCAATCGACTTTAAGAATATTATATTCAATAATATATTATACATTTTATAATAGAAAAACTTTTTGTTATTATATAATATTATTATCATGACAAAATTAATTTGTTTTGTCATGTATTTATGATAACTGTCATAGTACATAATAATATTTATCCATACTTCGACACTGTTATCAAAAATTACGACAATGTTCGTGGAACGATAGACCGATCTCGACGAAAGCCGAAGAGTGCCGAGAGGCTAGCAATATTTAGCCTCA
The DNA here is from genome assembly GCF_005508785.2 of Acyrthosiphon pisum. Lineage (NCBI taxonomy): Eukaryota > Metazoa > Arthropoda > Insecta > Hemiptera > Aphididae > Acyrthosiphon > Acyrthosiphon pisum. The sequence goes on along the minus strand of NC_042494.1, from coordinate 48,627,193 downwards.
GACGAGTCGGACGGCCGTACGATTATAAAAATATATATCATGATAGTGGGGGAAGTCGGAATATTATTAGTAAATGAGGCTGATCAATTCGGGCC
>NC_042494.1:48623720-48627048 GCF_005508785.2 Acyrthosiphon pisum | reverse complement strand
AAATTACATATTTATAATTATATTTAATTACATATTCATAAATTTTTCATATTTCATAAGTCTATATATAAATATTATGTTTATAAAAGTAAAATTCTAAATGTAGTAAATCTAGTACGTCACTAGATAGCATCACAGTCGCAAACGTACATACCCGTACAACTTTGTGACCGGTGTCCCACCCTCCCCCTGCCAGAGTGTCCAGTCCTATGTAGTAGTTCGTGATGTACATATAACCATAGATATATATAATATTATTATTATATATATCTGTGCATATAACAAACAATATACATTTATATATTATACATATACATTTATTTAGAAAAAAATACTCAAAATAGCGTGATAACGCTATCACTTGATACCACGGCTTTATGGCGCAAAAAATAAAAACATGATTTTGGTCCAAGCTGTACTACTGCCCAAGTATGACCATTTGACGGTATCAATTAATATGACGTATGCAAATGTTTGTGTAGGTTAGGTTAAGTAAATGTACCATTAAATAGTTAGTTCTGAAAAATATTTTCCTGATTTTAATAGTTTCCGAGTTTTATAATTCCTGTGAAAAATGTATCCTTAAATTAAATTTTCAGATAATAAGTGTTACTGAAATTGTTAATATCTGAAAAATATTTTCCCTATTTTTACTTTCCTGATTTTAATAGTTCCCGAGATTTATAATTCCTGTGAAAAATGTATACATAAATTAAATTTCCAGATAATAAGTGTTACTGAAATTGTTAATATCTGTAAAATATTATTCCTAAGTTTGTTTGTTGCTGTTTTAAACTTCCCTGATTCTGATAGCCCTATACATAAATGTTCTTTTAAATAGTTTGTTCTGAAAAATATTTTCCTTTTTTTATTTTCCTGATTTTAATAGTTCCTGAGATTTATATTTCCTGTGAAAAATGTATCCTTAAATTATATTTCCAGATAATAAGTGTTACTGAAATTGTTAATATCTGAAAAATATCACTCCTAGGATTGTTTGTTACTGTTTTAGACTTCCCTGATTCTGATAGCCCTCCACATTTTTACCAATCTTTAGTGCATATCTTTTCAAATTAATTTTCAGTTTGACAATTTCCATTCCCTGGGTTTATCAACTAAATAAAACTTTTAAGAAGAATGTTATCATTTTATCAACAATTAATAATCCAATATATTGATATAAGTAGGTTTATCAATATAGGTATGTCTGTATATTGTATCTCAATGTATCTGGATTAATTAAAGGCAATTATTCTGATTTTAACTACCGATTTACATTAACAATTCTTGGTACAAACATTATTTGTTCACAAATCGCTATAATAAAATATGCATCAATTGTAATAATATGGAAAATCTATCATGTCAGTCACCACACACTCTAATTGAAGAAGTTCAAAATAAAATCTTTCATTTTATTTGTTTCAAAATTAATTTCATTAGACCCCTGGTTATTACAATATCATCGAATAACTAAATTTAAAATTCTTATAACTATCTATTCCTAACTGTAGGTACTTCATTTAAATTAACTTTATTATTAGATTAGGTATAAGTAGAAAGCATAAAATATGACAGCAGTAATAATGGGTCTCAAGTGTTAGGTTTGATGATTTTCTACTTAAGGTTATTTGTAGCTTAATACCATACATATATGCATTATGCAGACATTGTAGGTACCTAAATATTTAATTTATTTGTGTTTGAAGCCTATTATTTCTAAGGATATTATATTATTATTAGTAGTGAGCGTTCAGCGTATGTTAGAAACTAACTACGTACCTAAAAGGAATATTTGATGTAATATATATAACGGAAAAAACCATAAATACACATTTTAAGCATTACCTATGAATACAAAAATATGATGAAGCAAGTAAAAAATCAAACAAATATGCAATACCTAATACATTTTTGATTTGAATTCTAATAATGAAACAAATTTTCAACTTAGTCCGTATTAGTTTAGATTTTTTAAAAAAAATTATGATAAATTTGTATACATAGCTCCCTGGTCATACGATGGGACGAGCTCACTTTTCAAAAACAAATCACATGATATACTAATATTATTATTAATTTCATGCTAACTGATAATTTATAATTTCAATCATCTACATTCACGATTTAAGATATACAGGTTACTCAACGACCCTATTACTGTACATACCATAGACATATTAATATGTCTATGGCCATTCCTATATTAATATACGAGGGGTTTGCGTGCTTAGACAGTTTTTATATGGTGTTTCTCACTCTAGCAAGGGGTCTTATCATTATTTGATTATGAGACCCCTATTTGTAACGTTCATGCACGTGTGATAAGATAGTATGGCCTATCCATTCATTTATTATCTATGCCTTTTACTTAAAAGCACGGACTACTACAGTAGTAGTCCGTGCTTAAAAGGTCTTTAATCGTGTGGATTATGGAACGACCTTATCACTTTATCAGTTATCTTTCTTAAGATGGCCGTGACGCACCACGGCGCGACTGTATGTAAAATAATAATTACTAAAAATGTAAATTTGTAATTATTGTTTATTTAATAATATGATTTTATAAGTAAAACAATATCAACATGTTCAAACTGCAATATAATACCAGAGTGTGCTTTTTCCGCCACTTGAAATTCAGTATCGGTTACACGATAGACACAAAACACCCGAGTAGTCGTGCCGCTTCTAAATCTGTAGTAGTTGATGGTAAATCATATATTGAAGACGAATACACGAATGTCACGCCAAAAATATTATCGTTTATCGGTACCAACAATCACAACCGTTGTGGCCACCCTCTCAACTTGTTCAAACAGCGTCTTGTCGATTTTTTCTACGATCATTTCAGAGGACGAACGGGTAATCCAATTTTTTCTATTTACGACAAAATAAATCCAGTCGTGACGACAAATGAAAATTTTGACTCTCTACTTGTACCCAAAGATCACCCAAGTAGAAACAAAACCGATAGTTATTATTTGAACAAGACTCACATGCTTCGTGCCCACTGTACTGCACACCAGTCCGAATTAATAAAAATGGGTTTGGACAATTTTGTAGTATTCGGTGATGTGTACAGGAGAGATGAAATCGACGCCACTCACTATCCTGTATTTCATCAGGCTGACGGTGTGCATATATTTACACCCAATGAATTAGAATTAATCAACGGAACTAATGTTAATGTATTTGATAACGACAAAAACAATTCAAACGATGAAAAGCAAGGGGTTTATTCAAAAGAAGCCAATGAAATTGTTACTGATCACTTGAAAAAAACATTGGTTACGATGATTAAAAAAGTATTTGGCGAAGAAATTGAATA
>NC_042494.1:48623057-48623519 GCF_005508785.2 Acyrthosiphon pisum | reverse complement strand
TGAAAAGTATTCGACCAGTACGGTGGGATTTTTTTCATTAGGCATTGAACGAGTGTCTGTTGATTGCCATTCAATGCCGTCAGTAGAACTTTGATTGTACGCACACATATACCACAAACCTGGTGTTGGTTCCAAGTTATAACACTGTACTAGGTCATCACTGTTTAAATTTGGTTTTTTAAGTAATTTAATAGCTTCTTTTAAGTTTAAAGCTGAGCGATTTGATACCAAAAAAATATTTTGCAAAACCATTTTCATACAATAAAGAAATAACGATTTTTTTTTAAACGGAATAAAACTCACGCACGCTAACTTTAAATACTTCTAAACTAAACGAGTAAAATCAATATATTTAGATATATTGTATATAGAACACAATAGTAGTCAAATAAAAACTGAACTAGAATTTGTAATTTGTTTGATACAATACGTTTTTTTATTTTTTTTTTATTTTTTTTATTT
>NC_042494.1:48621550-48622417 GCF_005508785.2 Acyrthosiphon pisum | reverse complement strand
GATGTCTACCTTTATCAAACAAAAAATATCTATAAGGAAGTCAAATTAAATTTTATGATCGTTTGAAATTCAAATTTTACAACAATGGATATTCACTCGATTTCTCATGTAGTGATTTCTTATTTTGTTGTAATTCAAAAACGAATAACTGCAGATACATGAACATTTTACTGAATGTTTATATTAGCATTTCCTATACACCATAAAATTTTGAAAATAATTTGATTCTTTTTAAGCTGTGTACAGACATGGTCAGTTTTCAATTTTTTTAGTTTTTTTTTCTATAAATATCAATAAAGTTTTATCTGTTGGGCCAAAAAGTGTATAAATTTAATACAAAGCTCCTGATATATTGTTACAATATCAGTTGAAAAATATTAAAAAAACATAGGCACAATTTATTTTTATAAGCATTTAAATATCAAATTTTGACAAAATTTATTAACTCTCCTCTATAACTTTTATAATAGGTTTTTTGCTCTAAAACAGTTAGCCGTGTTTTTGGAACTAAAAAAATAAGTTTTTTCTCACAGCCGCGGCTGTCACGGCAATACGGTAATGTAAGGACGGTTGCGGGCATCGTAATAAATCGAGCATAATTTTATTTTGTTTTATTTCACGTAAATAATAATATGAAAATAATGCAACGACGGGCGAAGCGCGGACCGCCGATAACAGACCGGTTTTGACCTGCCGGCGGCGAGCGCGCCTGGATGTCAGAGCTAGGAGGGGACAAACGCTGCCGCTAGAAACGACAGCAGCACATGACGGCCGCAATTACATTTTTTTTCTGTAAAACATGCCAATTTTGTTCCAATAATACGGCTATACTGAATGGTTTTAGAGCAAAATACCTTTATTAAAAGT
>NC_042494.1:48616127-48621500 GCF_005508785.2 Acyrthosiphon pisum | reverse complement strand
GTGACTGTCCCGGAACGACGATCAGCTGACGGAGGTGGAACCGGATCGCGACGATACACCACACGTCGACTAGGGTGACGTCGGCCGGCGGGTCAATGAACCCGTGGACTTACCGTGTACTGGAACGGCATGATGGACACATGTGTCAAAATCGGACGACGCGGGCTCGAAAGGTACTACGGCCGCGTAATAGTGCGGCTCGTCGCGTATGGACGTCGTTGTCGCGGCGTCTGTCACACGGCATGAAAACACGTGGGGACCACGGCGTGTACAACGATAGGCGAGCGAAAACGGTGGTTTTGACGCAGGCGGCCTTAAAAACACAATTCGTGTGTGTGCAAAGGGACACGACGCGAAACGGAACTCAAAATGTCCGGGTGGTGATTTTCGGCGCAGGCGGCCACAAAAAACATCATTACTTCATTACGACGAAAAAGCCAAGATGGCTGAGCAACGGACGACGGACAACGGACAACACCACGCAACGGCGATAATATCAACGCGCGACAACGGCGGGATAGTGTGGTATGGAGCGCGTGTGCTCGTGGTGGGAGGTAAGCCGATAACGGTCAAACGGTGTCCGCGAAACGTGCGGCGGCGACGGTTCCGTATCCAACAATGCTATTATTTCTTTTGTGCATGGTTTTGTCATTGATTTTTTGTCATTTAACCCAATGTCGTATAGTGCGCATGTATAGGTGTGAACTGTTCTTTTAGTGAGACAGAAGTTAGTTACGTAATTCTGTAATGGTGTTTCGTAACGTTTTTTATCTTTATTAATTTTTTATGTCCATATATGGGCATGTATTTGTGCATGGATGTCTCGGAAAGATTATTGCGTAATCGTTGAGGAATGCTCGTTGCCTAATATTTCTTACGCCTAATAATTGCATTTGTTTTTACACCCCGTTATCAGCCTACCTGGCATATTCATTTTACAAGTTTATTCATATTTATGGTGTATTATTCATAGATTACAATTTTAATAGTTATACAACGAGGGATACCCTGATCGGTGCAACCCTTCATTTGACTTAAATTATTTTTTACACAAATTTAAAACCCAGGAGTATGATCCTTAGAAGGGGTATGTTTCTAAGGCACCCCTCGCACACGTCCATATGTCTATAGAGTTGCTCGTTATTTCCATCATTACTCCAATCCATTTCGACTGATGGCTGGTGTGAATACTGCGTAGTGTTTAATAACACCAAACCAAGGTGAGACACCTCATGGTAACCAAAATAGCACTTACTCAATTAAAGTGTTAGGTGTGCTGCCTGAAATGCTTCAAGCACAAATTTTAACCTGTCCAACATTTCTTACTGTGGATTTACCAAGTCACCTCCTCATAAAGACGACTATTGATATAACCTAAATTAAATATGTCAGCGAAATTGTATCTGCGGTTGATATATATTTGAACAATTCTAGTATTATCAACTTCAATGTTCAACTGGCGAAATATATTAGTTTGCTTTTTTTTCGTACAGATATTATTTATACCTAAATCTAAGTATCCTAAATGATTAATACTTATATTTGTACAAAGTTTAACAAAAATATTGAATGTTAAACTTTGCCAATAATTTGCTCCTAACCTAATGTCTCTTAATTCTAAGTTTCGGACCCTGAAACATAATCAAAAACCAGGCTATTAAATGCAAGATTCGTGTTCCACATAGCATGGCCACGATCGCATTTTTACTGATACACATACTGGTAAATTTTTCGGAAACGAAATTCAAAATCGTAACTTGAATATTCTGCTGGTAATGGGACCAGCCATTCAAGTTTGGATTTGAACTTTTGGGTGACAAAGTAACGCCATAACCCCCTATTCATGATACAGGTAACAAAAATTTGTCATTTTATGTTTACAAGTACGGCAAACGGTCCCGCATTTATTAAGATGAATACAGGATGGCATGAGTATATTTTCTAATGTAGTACCAAAATAATTATGTGCTACTTCTAAGACTGTAAAGAAAAAAAAACCGTACCAATATTAAAAAATCATACTAATATTAAATGTATTTCCTCGAATTGGAGTCCATGGTATTTGAACGGTAGACACATAAATTCGATGCATACACTTCGATAGTTTAAGTAATACTAAATCGGAAGAATTTTATGGAAAAAAAGGAATCGATATTATTTTAATAGTTATACAAAGAGGAATACTGTAATAACTCAAAAAAAAAGGGAGGAATAAAGTATAAGATAATAATATAAATATAAATAAGACGCCTGTCAATAGTTATATTAGAATTACCTGATTTAAGCCATTACCTTCCTCCTGATTGTCGGAGGGCTCTCGAGGTCGTGATTCTAGAGTATGATCAAATACACCGTACAGTAAGGTTGTAAGCAAATTATTTTACTGCGTGATACCAGCGATCAATACAAATTATTGTATCACAAGTCTTACCTAACTCGCAGCCGTCCCTGGGCTATTCTGTATCAGTTTTAGGTGACACGAAATAATATTTAAAATTAAACAAATCGAAATAACGAACACGTACTGATTATTTCTCAACACAAGGAGTTCAGTTGCCGCTCATAGAATTCGGTTTAGATAAGTTGTGGTTTGGATGCTGTTTGCCGTCTGGTGCTCATGCACTCGAGAGGGGTTGTTGACGTGATGACTGGTGCTCGTGCACTGCTGAGAGGTACGATATACGGCTATGCTGACCAGAGAGTGTTAGGCGGCTTTTTCATAGGGTTATCGCGAGCCTTGAAACTAGGTTGTCCTTCGGGCCGAAGGCTTCGGCTGTAGATACCCCCTTTACCCTTGCTTTTATATAAGAAAGTAACACTCTTTGCTCTTACCATTATAAATATGCTACGCTTGCTTAAACCGTACTCGTCTCTTTTTGTTATTGATAATTTATTGTTTTATAAAATGTGACCGATTTCTACGTGCGTCAGTCTGGCCGTTATTTATTATTTGAAAGCATTTTTTGTATAATGATCTGTGAGCATATTATTACATCCACCCCACACTTTTTTGTGTTGTGTCCTCACAACACCACTCGCAGGTGAGTGTCAGTGTGATACATTAATAGAAATATAAGAAAAGAAAAGTTTAAAAGTTTGAATATAATGTAACCGGGCAATGTTTGTATTTTTATACAAAATTTAAGAGTCGATTATAATATGATTTGAGCTTACATATAATATAGGAATAGATAGTATGAATGTAGGTCTGAAGCTTGAGTTTTCTCCCACTTCTATTCCGTTATTGCTCTATTTGTATTAATGTTAATATTTTATTTTTAAATTTAAGTTTCTTAAGTAGTGGATTATAATAAAATTATCGCTTTACAATTTTGTTGAGATTTAACATTGTTGTTTGAAATGAAATATTGTGTTTCTTTTTTGCTTAATTTTCTGTTTTAACATTATATTAACTTATTAGCTAGATCTACTGATATTTGTCTAATAATTAATTAATTGTAAATATTCCTATTTTCTAATATCTATGTACCTACATGTACTTTCTATATATCTATGGTGGATCTTATTATGTCTATACAGTTTGCCTAATTTGAATTATCTCTTTTTTGTATTTTATTAGTTTATTTATTGTTTATTTGTTTATTTTAATATTATTTATATTTGATTTTTGAATATAAACTGTTGTCTCTTATTATATTTATATCAACTTAATCTAAATTATTTTTTACAATTTCTTTGTATAGTGAAATTTTTTTATAATGTAACAACAATTATGATTTAGTGATAGTATAAAGCTAACTTAGATTAGGTTATTATTATTTTTCTTTTACATTTTTTTTTTTTTGAGATGTGACAATAATCAACTTAATTTATACAAATTCGATTAGGTTAGTTTTTGTTTACATTTTTTTTTTTTTTTGAGATGTGACAATAATCAACTTAATTTATACTAACTTAGATTAGGTTATTTTTTTTTTTTTATTGTGATAACATTTTTTTTTCTAACTTATATACTGACTTAATTATTTTTAACTACTTATCTAAGCTAGGTTATGTTATTTTTACAGTTTTTTTTTTTTTTTTTTTTAAACTAAAGTCTTCTATAGTATGGAATCAATGATGCTTCGGTTTTTTTATTTCGTATTTCTGTTTCTATTGTTTTATTTTCAGAATTTTTAGAATTATATTGTTTTTTGTGTATTTTGTGCATTAGGTGTTACGTTCGAGAATAAACCACCTATTAATTTGATGCTCCATCCAAATGTGCTATATAATAATGTTATGTTTAGCCCAGTGTTTATGAATGTTATAAACATTTTAAATATGATGACTAAACCTAACACGCCTTACATTATGTTTCCAAAACTCGTGAACCAGCCCCATATGTTGTATATTTCCTGGTGGACTAATTTGCTTAAAGTTTGTTCATCTATTAAGTTCTTTACATTAATGCCCTGATCTATTACATGGTGACCTAGTGTTTGTCTGATTAAATTTCTTTGCACTGTCTCTGATTCCTGAGGAAACATTAGATGGTTTAGCAGTGCCTTCATTATATCGGGTGTATATACCTGCCGTCATGAAATTGTCTGAACTCTCATAAGACCAGGTGACGGTAGTGTCTGGTCTTAATGTTTGTGGGTTATTTACCATATGCGGTTTTGGCGTGAGCGAAAACCATTTTCCATTTTTTTGAAATGCGGAAGGTCAATATTCATTACAATCTATTTGAGTGCCATTATAGGTCTGTAATATATGAGTTTTGGGAGTCGTGAAAAATGTCTTGTTATTGTATAATACCGGAAGTTTATTGAAGCACGAAGTTTGTACCGATATTTCTACATTTACGGGCTTACATTTCTGTAAGTAAATTATTTCACAATTTTTAATGGCTATGAAACCGGGTCCTTCGCCAATGGTGTATACAAATTCAGATAAACTATACGAACCAAGCGTTAATTTTTGTAAAAGAAGTTGTCTTTCGAAATTGCATTGTTTTTTTATTAGGTCTTCATAAAGATTTGTAACCGTTCTTTTAATAGTGTATTCTAAATAAACAAATTTCGTATTTATATAAGATAGTAAGTCGGTATTAAATGGTTGGATTTTTTTAGGTGTAAAGCTATTTTGTCTCGATGTAATAAAAAAAAAAAAAAAAAAAAAAGGTGTAAAGCTATTTACATACATAGAGTCAGATAATATAAGTAATTGATTATTTTCAGTTTGGATCACTAGTATATTACAGGCAAATGTCCTAGATATTTTCTTTAATGCAAAGGCGATGTATGTGGTTTCTACAATATAAGTCTTGATTTGGTGATTATTGTGTTCTACAGATGTAACGATGGAGGCTGGTCCGTCATATAGTACATCATATTCTGTAATACTACAATCTGATTTATCGTTTGTCCA
>NC_042494.1:48615852-48616027 GCF_005508785.2 Acyrthosiphon pisum | reverse complement strand
TTATGAGTAATATTTGATGATGTATTTTAGATTCTGAGTGGAACGATGAATGTATTGATTTTACAATGATGTGTGTTTTTTTTTTTATTTTTATTTTTTATTTTTTTTTGTGTCTGTCATCACCTTTTAGGACAGTAAAACTGCTTCGATTTTCTTCAACAGTAACTTTTATGAT
>NC_042494.1:48614318-48615172 GCF_005508785.2 Acyrthosiphon pisum | reverse complement strand
TTTTGTTCTAATTCAAAAACGAATAACTGCAGATACATGAAATTTTTATTGAATGTTTATATAAGCATTTCCTATACACCATACAATTTTGAAAATATTTTGACTCTTTTTGAGCTGTTTACGCACATTTTCAGTTTTAAATTTTTTTAGTTTTTTTTTTCTATAAATATCAATAAAGTTTTATCTGTTGGGCCAAAAAGTGTATAAATTTTAATACAAAGCTCCTGATATATTGTTACAATATCAGTTGAAAAATATTAAAAATACATAGGCACAATTTTTTTTTATAAGCATTTAAAGATCAAATTTTGATAAAATTTATCAAATTTTAATTTGAAAAATTATTTTGTACTTAAAAATTTATAAAATGTTCAATTTTTGTATCTAAGAATTAAAAATTTAAAACAAGATTCCACGTAAGTAATTAATTCTGTTACCAAAAAATCTAAAATATACATTTAAACAGTTTATTTTTTTAGTCATTTTAAGTACAAATTTGGACGAAATTACATATTAAAAACCTAGGATAACTCTTTTAGTTATTTTGTTGTGATTGTATAATATTATTCGTGGGTACTTGAAACTTCTAAAGTATACTATTATATATCTATGATTTTACCATGGTTTGTTGTTGATGTATAACGCGTTATAACTTATAAGTACCTAATGGATATTGTGATATGATTAATTTGGAATTTATTATAGGTACCTATTATAGGTCAATTTTTTTTTAATACCATAGATAAGTATATATATGTCTAATACATAGACTGATATACCGTCTCCGCTCAGAATCGTTTTTCTTATACAGTGATATTATATCATTGAATTCAAATTTAATACTGTCCATTATA
>NC_042494.1:48612220-48614268 GCF_005508785.2 Acyrthosiphon pisum | reverse complement strand
TCTTGTGGAAGAAGCTTCGCCAGACATGTTTCCGCCGACAACATCGATAGCATACGTACTGAGGGTGAGAAACGACCTTTTTCCAGACTTAGATTCCCAGTCCTCAGTTTCACATAGCACGGTAGAAATTCCTCGGTTCATGTTAGCCCCCGAATATAACATGCTATTTGAAGGGGAAATTATGAATACGTTACGTCATTCTGGAGAGCAGACAGCAGAAATGGATTGGAGTGAAGATGGAAATGACGAGGAGTTGATCAGTCATATGGAGGCATATGAAGATGATGAAGAACTTAACCGACACATGGATGAATATGAAGGTTTTTGAGGGGGGGTGTAATAATTATATTATTTATTATTAAAATATATATATTTTTAAATTTTAAAACCATGCATTCAATAATATATATTTTCAAACTATATTAATATTTTTAAATATTTTGTTAGATGGTTATGTTAGTGGTAATTTTAAATGTAGCATATGGTCGCTTTTCTTGGTATATCAGTAACTATTTTTGTAAAGGTGGCCTAAAGGGGTATCTATTGTAAGCAACACGATTTTCAAATATTTTGTAAGATGGTTATGTTAGCGGCAATTTTAAAAGTAGCATATAGGTCATATTTTTGTAAGGCTTCATCGAGTAAGGGATATGTATAGAAATATACACCATTGTGTTAGACACGTATTGATAGTAAACGTTCTATTGTCAGCGGAACGACCTGTTTCGTCCGGTCTGTTGTCAACACGCACAGACGAATTTCTGGACATTTTACTGATAAACGATGGTTCCTAAAATAATTGGTAATAACTAGTGATGTACACATTTATCATAGTAAATACCCGATTAATATTTTGGTAACCCACGGCTTGAAATGCTCAGATTTCTGGACACTTGCTCCGTTGTCTGCCAAGACATAGTCGTCAGTCTGTTACAGACACCTATACCTTTACACGCACTTTGCTTTTGCTCTCTCCGTGTTTTCACAGTCCTTTCTCAACAGTATTTACAACATGTTAATTGCGATCAGTGCCCGTCGGTGTTCGTGCATAAAACCAATTTAATCACGCATCAAAATAAGCATATGGGGTGTACGTTTTCCGTGCACTATATTCCTCGACATTCCTACAAAACCGCGCTCAACAAACATACGAAGAATATTCATGGTATGTATTAATAATATAAAGTTTTATTTCTATCTTATACAATATTAATTTATATTATTTTTCCTAAGGTTTCGTAAACGTTCCGGCTCATTTGAGACCAATACCCGCTGCGCCGATCACCGCTCAACCAGCACGACCAAGCGTCATACAGTTCGCACTTCTTGCCACTCCGCAGAGATATTCAAATCGCGCCGCAAATATTTGTACCTGATGTCCCGGCCGGTGGATCGAATGCGGTATCCGACGACGATATATGTATGAACGCAATGGACGAATTTGAGGATACAGGTTAGTTTTATTTTATTTATCAGAATTGATTTTTAAAAGGCCCGCTGATTTTATCGTACAAGTATTATTTTGTTATTCAATCATTAGATTTTTAAAATACACGTCATTAAATGGATTTTTAATTTTTAAAATACAAGCCTTAATCACGAATTATTTACACGAAGAATTTAAAATTTTTAATGATATACCGATATGAATTATTTAGATTTTTTAATCCATGTATATCAAGAGCACTGTTCTGGGGACATGTCATTAAATTATTTTTATTCAGTGTGGGTTAAATAGATTTTAAAAGATATTATTTTATAAGTTGCTTAGATTTTATTTTTTCAGTCACGGGTTGATTAGATTTTTAATATAATTAAATTTATTTTATTAGATATGGATATTAGGTTTTTTATTTTTTTATTTTTAAAGATTCTTACACCGTAGCCGTAAATGGCAAACGTGTTTCCGCTGCAAACACCGTCTCAGCTGCTAACGCTAAAAAAGTTAGGTTGAATGTAGTCAAATCACCAGGGTTCGTAGAAATTTTGTCGTCTGCAAGCCGTAAAATCGTGTGTACTATATTAAAAATCTGGTTAATACAATGATT
>NC_042494.1:48604141-48609962 GCF_005508785.2 Acyrthosiphon pisum | reverse complement strand
CCATAACGAGTACACAAGACAGGTGGGAGCGGGCTGGAAGACAGGAGACTACCGAGTAAGAGGGATTTTTTTAGTACGTTGACGGAGACCAGTATTAAGGAGAAGGAGTTTGTCCACGCGAAGGAGGGTCTGGGACCACTTCGGCTGTACGATGTTGGGTGAGTACAGCGATCTGTACCTCAAAATCGATGTGCTGTTGTTGGCGGACGTTTTTGAGAACTTCCGCGACGTGTGCATGAGGGCGTATAACCTGGACGCCGCCCATTATTTCACCGCCCCAGGCTTAAGTTTCGATGCGATGCTTAAAAACACGGGGCAAAAGCTCCAGTTATTACATGATTATGACATGCTATTAATGTTCGAAAATGGTCAATATGTTATTTTTAAAAATGAATATATATATAATAATCTTATTTATTTTTATAGGTATACGTGGAGGACTAGTGCGAGTAAGCGATATGCGAAGGCGAACAATGTAAAGACCCCGGGGTATGACGAAACGAAGAAGAAATCGTGAATAATATATCAGGACTGTAAGTATATTTTTTTCAAAACTTGTTAATTTTTTTCTTACTTAATAATATTTTTTATTTTTATAGGTAACAACTTGTATGGGTGGGCAATGTCCCAGTACATGCCGTACGGTGGGTTCAACTGGGTTGAACCCACATTAAACGGGTTAAATGATTTAGATGATACATCACCAATAGGTCGAGTGTATGAGGTTGATGTGTCATATCCCCCAAGATTACATTCAATCCACAACGACCTCCCCTTCCTGCCGCAAAATAGTGTGCCGCATGGTTCAAAGGTAAGGAAGTTGATGGCCACGTTTGAGAAAAAGGAGAATTATATTATACATTATCGAAACCTGCAGCAGGCGATTAAGAATGGATTAATAGTAGAAAAAGTAAATATTTGTATTTTATATGATTTTAAATAGATTTTTAACATTTTTTCTTATTCTTACAGGTTCATAGGGTTATTCAGTTTGATCAGTCAGACTGGTTAGCTAAATATATTGAGTTAAATACCGAGATGAGGAAGAGGGCTAGGAATGATTTTGCTAAAGAAATAGACAACAATTTAAACCCAAAAAAATCACCAGGCTATGATGATATTAGTCTAAAAATACTGAAAGAACTTCCAAAGAAGGCATTCATCTTACACACATATACAACGCTATTTTGCGCATGGAATACATTCCAGAACAATGGAAACGGGCACAAGTTATCATGCTACTCAAACCTGGAAAACCACCTGAAAATGTCGCATCATATCGACCGATATCACTCCTTCCAAGTTTATCTAAACTTTTAGAGAAACTTCTACGCCTAAAACCGATTATAGAGGAAAAAAATCTTATACCAGAACATCAGTTTGGATTTCGCAACAAACATTCAACAATCGATCAAGTACATCGAGTTACTAATATGATTAATAAAGCTCTTGAAGAAAAAAAGTACTGCTGTGGAGTATTCCTTGACGTAGCCCAGGCTTTTGACAGTCTGGCACAAAGGATTCCTCATCAAACTACGTGATCAACTGCCACATACCTGGTGTGCACTTCTTACTTGACCGACCGTCAATTTCGAATCATACACGAAGAAGCGATAACAGAATGGAAAGATATATCAGCTGAAGTACCGCAAGATAGTGTTTTAGAACCTATCCTGAACCTAGGTACTCTATACGGCAGACATACCAAACACGATGATAACATAACATTAGCTATGTTTGCCGATGATACGGCAATTTTGTCAACACGTAATAGACAGCTCACTGCAACTGATAACTTACAGAGGTCAATTCACAATATCTTTGCTTGGACAAGACGTTAGAAAATTAAGATTAATGGCGATAAATCGGTGGAAGTTACGTTGCGCAAAACCGAAAACATCCAAATAGTACTGAATCAATCATCAATCCCACAAAAAGATTCAGAAAAATATCTTGGAATGCACCTTGACTCTCGTCTAAACTGGAAACACCACGTCCGTCAGAAAAAAATTCAGATTAAAGAAAAAATGAGAAAACTTTATTGGTTAGTCGGACCTCACTCCGAGTTAATCATCGAAAACAAACGTCTACTGTACGTAGCAATAATAAAACCGATCTGGATATATGGCATTCAATTGTGGGGTTGTGCCAGTAAGTTTAACATCGATGTAATACAACGCTGTCAAAACATTGCCCTTCGGACCATCACTGCAGCCTATTGGTTCGAAAAAAACAACGCAATTCACCGTGATATGATGCTGCCTACAATAGCAGATGAAATCCAAAGGTTTGCTCGCAAACACGAGATGAGGCTAGATCACCATGTCAATCCATTGGCCATCCAACTATTAGATAACTCCAAGGACATCAGACGTCTTAAGCGTCTAAAAACATACGACTTAGTTTAAGATTTTAGATTAAGGCAGGAGGCACTTCATTAGAAGTGACTCCATCAACGTGTAATATATATATAATTTATATCAAGTATGTAAAATATGTATAATTGTCAAACATATTTATAAAGACCTTTGGGTCGTTTAAATTATATAAAGCCTCAGGGCATTTAAAAAAAAAAAAAAACTAGAATTAAATTAACTTAATCAATTACATATTCAATTAAGAAAAATACTTTAACCATGAGAATACATTATATTATCTTACTTTGTTTTACATATCTATTCAAAAAAAAAAAAAAAAAAAACACTAGTATTAAAATAATTTAATCAATTACATATTCAATTCATCTAATCGACTATATTATCTCACCTTATTCTACATATCCATTACAAAAAGCAAAATCCAATATCATCTATTTATAAACCTTTATAGAAATCTGGTAACACAAATAAAATAAAATTGACATTAATAAACTAATTCAATTAAATCTAGCTACTATGGAAACAAATCACACAATAAATGAAACCATCAAGTTGCAACATGCCACTAAGGCATACTTACATTAAATTTATAATCATCATAAAATACCTAAAATAGAATTATAGGAACCATCAGAATTCAACATGGTATTATTCTATATTACAATAAACTCACAAACAAAACAATTACAAAACAAAACCAAAACCAACTAAACATTTAATTTCATAATCACACACACATCAGTACTTAAAAAACTCGCTAATCTCAAAACGTAAAATTTTATTTAATTATTCAAGAAACAGAACATAACCACACAAATAAAGATCATTCCCATAGAAACCTAACACGCAGAAACAACATATAACTGACCTACCATAACCCCCAACCTCTGACCACCCATATCTTGATATACCATTACTACCAGATGGGCCAACAAGGCACATTTTGATAAAAACTTATAAAATCGAATCCCAAACCCAACAGTTACCTTACATTATCTTAATATTTCAAAACATCATTCTTAATATATATCAAAATACATACCTACTCCAAATATCGATATTCAAATCAATACGAATAACATGGACCACCAAAAAAACAAAAACAAGCCCTCTTCAGTCGACCAAGACAATCCACAGAAAATACAACAAGCAAATACCATGGCTGGATACACGAGCAGCAAGTTCTTCACACATTGGTATAACTCATCAATAATTGAAGAATACCTAACTACCTTAACCAACGAAAATCCAACGTCTCATTTCTTCAGTGTAGATTTCTTCAAGAAATATTACACTAAAGGACTAATTGGGATCAAAAGATGTGTAAAAAAAACCCATCTTAAACATGAACACATTACTATTTCCCACTAACACGGGAAATCATTGGATCTTGGTGACTATATTTCCCAACAACAAAATGGTGGTGTGCTATGATGGGAAGCACAGGAACCACCAAAATGGTATATACTGAACATAATCAAAAAATTCTTAAAAGATTGGCAAGAACATTCAGGTGTCCAGCCTTCGGCTTGGACTACAGTTCATGGCATCACACCAACGCAATTCAACAACGACGACTGTGGACCATGGATTTCGGCCAATCATTTAGTCCATCATCCAATCAAAAACCACCCACAACTGCAAATACAAAATTAACAATCACCCAAAAAACAATCTCCACCACAACAATGGACACGAAACGGGAAACACACACAATATAAAATAAAAAGTTTTTAGTAACAAAAAAAATAGATTTAGGAAAACAACGTTTTTACACGGTTTATGGCTTTATCTATTTGCCGTTGTGGAGACTGTAATTTTAGACTTTGTGTAAATATCGTTTACTTGATGTCGACAGTAATAGTGATTTTATAGAACGAGATAAAAAAAACTAAAAGAATATTGCCGATTGAATGATAGTTATAAAACAAATCTAAACAGATAAAAATCGAAATATTGAAGGAAACAAAATACATGACGAGTTTTATAAAAAATTATATAAACACTCCGATGACAGTCGATGATTATGAAGCCGATATTTCGAATTTCGCCTGTCCGGCAGAATACACACGTATATCGGATTTATTAAAAACGATATAAATATCAAAGTGATAGGTTCAGACATAGGAGAACGATTGAAAATATTTACGTTGGAAAAACAAAAAGTGCCGGTTATTCGGCAAACGCTAGTAAATACCGACAAAGATATCACAGTATACAATCTGACGTACGGATGCGTATTCCGACGATAATTTTACCAGAAATAGAAATTATCATTACAAAATTTATAAAAGATCGAGCAGATACCAATTATACGTTAATTACTGGAGAATTGGAGCTATTATGTATGCTCTATTGGCAGTGTTGTACAACGGATTTGATGGATTACGATGAAACAGTTTGTCGAAAAGCCGCCAAAAACGTTTTATGTAAAATCGTTCAAACGTTGGCGAAAACTGCACCGGACGTTGTGAAGAAACATAAATTAACAATACAGATGGATCAATTGTTTGTACCAAAACTATTGAATTCCATAAACATTGAAGACATTAACCACGTTACGGCAAAATCTTTGTGTTATCTAAAAATACACCTGACTACGTTTTTAACAATATATACATTATACATTATTTATTATAATGTTAAATAAATTTTATATTTTCATATTTCAGTGTAATTAACACGGTAACAACATTAAAACAGCCAAAAACATTGTCGAAAATACTATGGGCGATGAATGGACTTGAGGAACGTTTAGACCGGTGTAAAGCTTACCATTTACCTATATTGAAATGGGAAGAGACTTATATCGATGACAAAAAAATAAATCAATTATTAAAAACAACCAATGCGGCAATTAGCGAAAAACCAGTAGCGCATTTTTACACTTACACAAAAGTATATACGAACGTATATACAGTTACAAAACAAAGTAAAATAATAACAGTGCCCGATCAGTCGCGTTTCTGCAGTCATACTGTTCGGTTGTGCTTTCCGCTTACTCTTATCGCAGTTACCGTTATTGTTTTGTATACATCGTTAGTGCGGCTTATTACTAATTATGTCGTCGTCTTCGGGCGGCGACTCTCGTGCGGGTAAATCACCCGCCCCGAACAAAATAAAACCTACGCTGTCTACCAATCGTTCCTCGGATTCCAAATACACTCCCGTCGTATCTAAAAAAAATTCACGTAAGTCGAATTCTATTTTACTTACACCCACGTCTCCCGGACTTCAACATATTATGGAAAACACTCCGGTTCTAAATACGTCGCCTTCGACCTTCAATTATATGGACTCTGCACCCATTGACAACAATCTGCCGATAGACCCGGTCACTAATGACGGTTTACCTATTGATAATGCTAATGACCCTACATCGATTTTAATACCTGAAATAAACTCTACACCTGCAACCGCTTCTATACACTCCACTGTTATTT
>NC_042494.1:48595603-48602720 GCF_005508785.2 Acyrthosiphon pisum | reverse complement strand
ACTTTAATCAACTCCCCCTCCTTATCCTCTCCCTTCTCCCCCTCTTCCCTTCAATCACTAATTGAGTCTTCTCTAACTTCCTTACTAGCTATACCTAATGTTAAACACTTATCCTAAACGCCAGTACCTAGGATATTTAGTTATCTTTGTATTCTAAGCGTACATCCTTGATTAATTATATTAAGTTTTTAAACATTCCTCCCACTCTCCCTTCTATACTCAACACCCAAGCCGAAACAGTTATAAAAAAAAATAATACATTTTTATTGGAAGCTGGCTTGTAATTTGAGGTGATATCTACACACATTATTATTTAATTAGATATTATAATCTGTTACTTCTTTCTTTTTAATTACTTTATATTGTCTTACTATATTTTTGTCATAGCTATTACTTGTTTTATTTAATAATTGTTGAGCTATTATAGTTACATACTAAAAGCTAATAAAAAAAAAAAAAAAAAAAAAAAAAAAAACAGTGCCCGATGATTTAATAACGGAATTTTCTTCTGATATTACTACGTACCAGTCTATGGAACCCAAATATTTATTCAAAACGTATTGTGATGAAGCAGACAAGATAATTAAAATGAAACATTTTCAGGGATTAGATGGTTATTGTTTCGATAACATAAGTCCGTACGATGTTATATCGGACGCCGATTCAAATGAACATAGCGGTTTTATCGATAATTTGTGTAGTCAATACGGGTCGAAAATCTTGACAAACGTTCAGAAGTCTATAGGTATTTGTAGTGGAATAAACCGTTCGACGTTTTATATAGGTTTTCAGGACAACGCAGACGACCACCACCACGACTAACATTGATCCGATTGTCCACTATCACCATCAAGACCCGCGAGTCTCTAGACATCAACTTTGTCGAAACCACAGACACGCCATGTGTATATATATATATAGATCACTGTCATTTCTCGTACAAAATATAGACAACTATTATTTAATACGTGTAATCTTGAGCTCCTAACTCATATTTTGTACCGGTATTTTTCCATAAATTGTCGAATTATGATGTACATTTTATCGTCACTCGTCTTGGCTATGATACAAACTCAATTTCGGTAATACCGAACAGTGAAGAAAAGATTATTACGTATTCAAAATACATTAGCAACTACTTCACAATAAGATTTATAGATACACTGAGATTTATGGCCTCCAGTTTATCTACACTTTCAAAATACGAAATAACTCCAGGATTCAAGAAGCTCAGAGAAATCGCTTAACATGTCTGCAAAAAAGGACCGGGACAAAAGTGTGAGCTGTGTAACGAAAAACATCATATACAGAACGTTATAAAGAAAAAATGATTTGCTAAGTGTGCAACCGCCGTTACTGTATTAATAACGAATGGCTAAGAAAAAATATAAACGTTTGCGATAAAGAGTATAATAGTGTATAAATGTGTAAATGAGTATAAATGTGACGGATGTAATTTTATCGATCATAGGAATGATCACAGGCACAATAAATTGTGCAAAAAATATTGAGTCTGAGCATACACATCAAACTTTATCAAACTCAGAAAGTGATGTTGATGATTTGTATGTACTACCAAGATACTCAAACAAAGATAAATATACAGAAATAGGTACAAAATTATTAATCTCCTCCAAAGAACTACAGAATCAACATTTCTTAATTAATTAATAATTGATTTTATTAAATGATTAATTATTTATCTGATAGTTCAAACTTAATGTAAACTTAATTCAATGTATTAACAGAAATAAAGTTGTATTTTTTAAATTGTTTATTATTTTTATTTAATTTATAAAACATTTGACCATATATTTGACTATTTAAAATTAACAATTATAGGTAAATGTATAATGTATATAGCCATATAGGACTTTATAATTATTTAATTATAGTAAACACATTATAGTCTATACTTCTTTAAACAATAAACATTTGTCAATAGTTATTCTAGTTATATTTCAAACGTACCAACTGTATAGTGTGTACAGTGTATTTTATAATTAGTTTGATTATTACATGAAAAACATTTAAATTACTTTAAACATATTCCAATATTTAATTTAAAAATTATATTTATTAGTCACTAAAATTGATGAAATAATAGATTAAAATAAATTTTTTTTGGACAATTCAATTTTTAAAAATTTAGTAAGTAATAATTATTGTTAAAGTGTGGATTTCAGATTTTTGGATTTTGAAATCATTGATTTTAAAGATTTTGAATTTGGATTTTCAAAATAAGTTTTTAAATGATTTGAATTTAGGATTTTTGTTTTTAAAGTGAACTTATGTTTTAGTCCTTGCATTTCATTGTATTTATTTATAAAGTAAAAAATTCACTCTTTTAAATTTAATTTATTAATACTACTCGATTACTATTGTTCATGTTTAAATTTTTACTAATGTAGATAACATAATTATGTAAAAAATTACAAACATACCAAACTCATTGATATGAAAATTCTCTTATTACCCCATAATTTCCCCCACCATAAAATTAATTAATTTTTATATCCTTAAAAATTGTATAATTGTTTCTCAATGTTCTCAGTCATTCCTTATTTCTTTATTATTTTTTAATTATTAGGTACCTAAGCCATAGTATTTTGTTTATATAAATTGTGTGAAGTATAACATTTATCACAAAGGTTATGTTAGGTTTTATACGGTAGTATAATATTAGAATCAAAAAATCTTAAAGATTACAATGGTATTAAAATTATTAAATTTGTTTACTAGAGTAATATAGTATTAATGGTTGAAATTGTCATGTAAGGATAAATTTTATATTATAAATCAATAAATTTAATACAAAAATTATCAAATTCAAAATTTGACGATAACATTCAATTTAACTATAGTTGTATACTAATTATTTATAACGCTCAAAACATATGTAATGTATTAGATTGATACAATTTGGTAAGATTGATGAAATTCCTAATGCTGAAAAAGCAATAAGGTATATTTCTCCATTTCTTAATTGTATCTCTATAATCATTGGTAAAAAGCTCAATTCTGAGTTATAGAATAATTTACAGTGTGCCATATCCCTTCAATTCTTGATCAGTCATCCATCCAACTGGAGGAATGGCGTAACCGCAGTACCACATGGCTTCCGTAGTGTCTACTTCTGCCATACAATACAAAAACAACACAAGATCTTTTAGTAATTATTTGTAACACCAGTGTATAATACGACAATAAAAAATGTTTTGAACTTGCAGATCGCCATGCCATGCCAGAGGTTCAAATTTATTTATTTATTATGTTTTCACAATAATAATACATTCATCACAATGAATAAGTACATCTTTATATTTTCAGTTTGTCTATAATCTATATACATTACAATTAGTTGAGTGTTACAACAAATAATACACAACACACTTAAATTAGAATAAATTATGGTAGGTACTGTTTTGAGAAATAATCAATTAATGGTTGATTTCTATAATGTTTACGGTAAATAAGTTGAAAATATTTTGATAAATTATTAGAATAGAAGATTTCAAATCAACACGTCCAAAGATGAAACTGATAACTAGCCAGTGAAACCCAAAAATGCAAATCGACTTTTTTTTTTCAATAACTCAAAAGCGCTAAACGAATTTGCGGTTTTGTACCGTGATAATGGGATAAAAGCTCAAAAATAAATTGTATTACCTGACACATTATTTTATTTTAAATTGAGATTCGAGTATTAATTACTCTAAATTCTAATATTTATTTTTTACTGATTTTTGATTTTTTGAACCCATTTAAATATCACTGTAAATGCTTAATTAAATATTAATAATAACTATAATTTTAATAAAATACATTTTTTTTTTTTTTTTAAATTGATTAGCGCTTATCGGCTACAGCCATAACTAACCTAACATAACCAATTTTGTGTTAATAATTAATTCAAATACACTAGGTAATAATATAGGTAGGTATGTAGGTAGGTACCTACTATTTCAAAATATTTTTTTATTCATATTTGATGACAAAATTATAGGCAATTTACTTTGTATTAAATAATTTATTTTTTTATTTATTCAAAAAAAAAAAACTTGGTATTGTATATATAAGATCTATATTTATGATTATGTGCTTGTTTCGGAGTTTTTCAAATTTTAAATTCCGTTTAAATGTTTACATTTAAATGTGGATTACACTATATTTATACATTTATAATCAGATTTTTTTATTATTATAGAGAAAAGTAATTGACGTATTATGCACATAATTGATTTAATATAAATAATAAATCAAGATAAATTAAAGATGATTTGTTATAGGATGTACTATTTTTATTTACATTTTTATCTATAATTTTAATTTTTAATTCATTTTATATTTAATTTTAAAATTTCTATTGTAACTCGTTTGCACTACCAAATTAATCAAAATTTAGTTTATTTACTTAACTGTATATTATTGTAAAGTAAGTTTGATAAAATAATAACAACAAACTTTTTTTTTTATAGATTTTTTTCCAACCGTGATTTTTACATTATAATTAAATTATAAATGGTTTTCACATTGTAAGACCAATTGTTGATTAAAGTAATGAATCATAAAGCAACTTATTTGATTAGAAACATTAACATTGCCATTCAATATTGCAAAATGTAAATTTTGTTGCATACCCAATTATTAAAAATCATTGTAATGACAAGAAATTATGTATTCTTTTCTTATGGTAACTTTTTACTAATTTAATGAGATTCGGTACAAATATAAATGTCAAAGATTCTAGTCCACTTTAGTTTTAATTTATTATTATTGAATAATGCATAGGGGCATAATATCAATTGAAATGTTAGCCAGTAAAAATTGGCATTCCATAAGTCGTTAAAGCAGCAAACAAATATTACCAACGTAGCAATCTGCAAGCAGCAGCCCGACGAGCATAGGCGGAAATTTGGGGGGGGAGGCTTGAGTGCGCTAAGCCCTCTCAAAACGTACAAACAGAAAAGTTAGTAGACATATTACATCATATTATGTAATTTATTTTACTTATATTATTTTTGAGGGGGCTAAATTTTCTGTTTGTACGTTTTGAGAGGGTTAAGCCAACTCAAGCCCTCTCCCAAATTTCCGCCTATGCCAACGAGCACTGCAGCATCGAGGTGATGAAGGAGGTCAATATGAAACTAGGTATGGATGTTTAATGGTTTTCTTTTCCAAATCAGGAAAAGAACTTGTTTTTTAAAAACAGAACATCTATGTAATAAGAGTTCAGTAATTTTAAGTATAATCTGATTAATTGTAGTATTGTAGTAATAAACACAACTTTTAATCGTAATTAACAATTTTTTCTTCGTATTATTAATCTGCATAGAGAATACATCCTTAATCTTCTAATAAAGGGTAATGATACATATAATTTGGTGGAAGCGGTAGTGGACAATTTAGTTTATTATAGAACCTACAGGGGATACCCACAAATATACAAAGCTTCTTAGAATCAATACAATTGGTGATAATCTCATCAAAAATGTATACATACATATATTACAATATATACATGTATGATACGCGTGTCACATAAAAATCCAAAACATTAACAGCACGATGAAGGTTAGTTCGGTTACCCAACAAACTATAATAAGAAACAATTGAATTCGACCCATAGTTTCTCTTATTCTCAACGATACTCTATAACTTTTAATAGCACTTATAGGATATAAATTAACTACTAGGCATCAGAATTCAAGATGGTTCTGTGATAGTATCCACATTATTTTCCTGCAAAAATGTGTAAGTATTTCATTACACGATTAAAAATACAATCTTTTCAATAATTGTGATTATGTGCTACGTGATTATGAGTGGTACAATTTAAAGTATTGGTTCAACATTATGCTATATAAATTAAATAGTTTTTTTTTCTTGAAGTAAATTATACTTATACAAAAAAAAAAACACCGAGATTTATATGTCCATAAACATTTATCATCAAAATTAATTGCTGTGTCCCAACCCAAATAGTACTGCTGGATAAGAAAAATCTACAGTTGGTATGCCAAAAAATTAAAATTTAAAGTAGCAATGGGAAAAATGTCTTGTTATTTTTCTTAAAACAAATTTTCGAGTGTGTGCTGCACATTTTTGTGAAAGTGATATAATTAAAACTTGGGTTTCAATCAAAATATCAAATATACCCAAAGCTATGTTACATAATAAACTTGTTTAGTGATATGTGTGTATGGTGCAAGCAGCTACTGCTTTGTATTAGATAGATTTATTTAGATACATATTTTTAAGAGCCTTTGCCGTGAGTTAGTTGTGATTAGCATCATGATTAGCATCAATCACATCATACACATTGTAAAACAATGATATAGCTATATAGGATTCGATATCGAACATTTTTAAGAAGTTCAATATAGGCAATTTTCTATGTGTGTACATGCAGGTTGTGTAAATGGGTGCGCAGTAAGTTATCATTTTGTATAAGTTCCTGAGTATAAAATAAATAAGAAATATAATATATGTTTGGTATAATATTTTTGTCTTGAAAATAATAATTTAAATATTTACTATATAATTAAATCCTTATATATATATATTATATATTTACTTATGTGTGTGTACATGTATACATATAAGAAGATAGTAATTTAGAGTGTGTATGCAATATATTAATTATATATAAATTGTAAATCATGTAAAAGTTTAGAGGAAATAAATACATATGCATGGCATGCACATCCTATTTTCACATTGCTACAGTTTTATTTGGTCGAAAATATCAATATTTTACAAATCATATTAACTAACCTATTTATCAGATAACATTTATGAAAACTTAATATTTTAATTTGTCATAAAATATACTTGTAAGCTACACAAATACAGTTTAAAATGTATTTACTTTTTCCACTTCAATATTATTAACATTTTAAAATTCTTAATATTCAAAATTTAAAAATCTAATTTTAAAAAAAGGAAAAAGTCATTTCAAGTAGGTAAACTTCACGACAAATACAAATATATTTTCAAAATTTATATGCAATGACTAGAATAGTCATTACGGTTATTTTAATATAAATTAATTATAAAATAATACTATATAGTAAAGTGCTATTAAAGTTTAAAATTCTAATGTGTGTAACTAGTT
>NC_042494.1:48577618-48595553 GCF_005508785.2 Acyrthosiphon pisum | reverse complement strand
GGTTATGGTAATATAAATTAATTATAAAATAATACTAATATAGTAAAGTGCTATTAAAGTTTTAAAATTCTAATGTGTGTAACTAGTTTTAAATACCTAAATAAATGCATTTAACAATCTATACAATAGGTAAAATAGTTATAAATAGTAATAACTGCTTACCTGTGAAGCAGAATCGTTCAGGAAGTATAAGCAGCACAGCGAGATAACCGGAATGGATGTTCATTAGAGCCATATTATTGTCTAGACTTCTATATACCTCTAAATCCAAAACTGGACGATTTTATCCATTTGAATCGAGAAAACTGATGACTGAAATGCTAATAAAAAAAATAAAAAACACAGTTAAACGCGGTCCAAATGATGTTGAACCTTTACACCGTGTCCTACACCAATCCAACGAAAATAAAACATCTTGTGTTACAAACGCATCGTACCTACATCGTAGGTATTGTTTATAGTGCGACGGAACTGCACGAGGAACCACATAATAAAAATAAAAATCATAGACATTAAAAGAAAAGAATATAGATCAAATAAAAAGAAATCGCCGGACTCGATGGATTTACGTGCTTCAGACCTGTGCACGGAGAATAATAATTAAGCAATGAGTAAAATATATACCATGATTGACGATGGTGAAAACTGCGATGCAATAAATTGTACCAGGTAACTAGTGTAGTCAGCGTTAATTATTATTTTAAACGTCATATAATACCGTAATTATTGTAAATACAATGATCATTAATATTTAAAAACTGGAAGGAAAAAGAAAACAATTCAAGTGACTTGAAAAAACACATGGTCCAAAAAAGAGTTCGGAGGCGTCAGGCCGCAAGCAACAAGTAGCTCACACTCACATAACCATAACAAATGACAAATCGACGGCCGACAGGGCGGCAGGGCGCACTCAGCGCTGGCAGGCGGCAGTTGTGGCAAGACGTGGAAATAAAAAATGGTGAAATAATTCCCGCCCTCTAAAACATATCCCTGCAAAAGAGAGACAGGAATGTTATAGTTTGAACATCTGCTGTCGAATGTACAAGCCGACAGGACAACACCATCAGATGTCACTTGGTTTATTCAGTTACTTGGTGGTGAACACTGTTTCCGTTCACTTTTCGAATATAATACAATCGGTACGGCACGCAGCGGCACGACAGCTGCACTATCTGCCGTCCGTCGGGTATACACAACGGGTCGCGGGGGCCAGCACTCATTTTTCGTTGCCGTCACCCTTATAATATTTAAAATAGGTAATATGGTAACTTTGGCGGGCAGTGAGCAGTATTATAGCTATTATACATTTATACTTACGTAATAGTAATACAAGTATAATGTAGTTGCCAACATAAGACATCCGCCGACTGGAATGCTAAATCAATTATGGATTATTTTTAAACTGTGTTTCTAATAATTGCTGCTCGATAAACGAAATTGATAGTTATTATATTTTTATTGCGACTTGTTAGTTGACTATGATTTACGCCATACTGTGTGTGACAAAAAGACCGTGTGCGTGTATTCTCGTGAATATTTTAAATGCGTGTGATCTAGGGTTAAGAAAACAAAACCTAGTGGTAATGAGTAGAATAATGAAAATCCAGTAAGTATCAAAACGTGCATGATTTAATAAGATATATTGATATTAATTCAAAATTAACCATTACTGTGACTAAAAATCAAACAGGCCACAGCTACAGAAAATTCATTGGTATTTTTTTTAATATTATTGACAATTAAATTATTTGATTTTTTATTATAAGAATTTTCTATTTAGCATATTATTATATTTTTTTAAATTTTAGTGTGATAGGAATTCTACAGCTATAGTTCAAAACGAGCATGATTTAATAACATATATTGATATTGATTCAAATTTAGCATTTACTGTGATTAAAAATTAAACAGGCACAGCTACAGAAAAATCATTGGTAATATTTTTAATATTATTAACAATTAAATATAATGGTTTTAAATACCTACTTGTTATTCCTCAGAAAATACAAAAATAAAATAAAAAAACAGTGCTTGTGACTCGAATTGTGGGATAATAGGGCCCCCCTAAATTTTTATAAAAATATTCTACAGTATTCTTTCTAATTATATCCAATTCAATAAATCATTTAAACCTTCAATTTTTTTTTACACTTTTACATCCCTCTTCTACCTTATTTATAATCCAAGCCCCTGTTAAAAATCACAAAACTGTTTTATAAAAAAAAAAAGAATATATTTATATATAAAATGTTATACTGTCCGATTTGCATTGCGTTTAGTTCATCTGCTACTACATTTTCTAACGGTTGTAATGATAGCCACTCTTCACAACTAGTTAATACAAGAACTAAGAAGAGTGTCATCATAATGTCCCTCAATATAATTTATTATATTATAACATTATATAATACGATCACACAGATATTTATATTATAATAAACATTTGTGGTCTTTTATGCTTATGTCCTTTACTCCTTCTATGCAAGTACCGTTATAATCTGTGCTCGGATGATTCCCTTCGACCACCGGCCAGATTCATACAGACTCAGTCCCTCTGCGTTCGCCCTTGATGGCAGTCATACGTAATAAGCTATATTAATATATGTTCATTATAATATTTTATATTTTAAATAATAAATATATTCTTTTAAGTATTTCAAATATATAAGTTGTGTTCTTGATTAAAAAATAAATCAAAAGTGGTTCAATATCAAGCCCATTTATTCTTCCTTTGTTCATCGAACGTCTAACGGATCTTCAATCAAATTAGGGTGAGTCAATTTAGCATATAATTAAATCCTTATATATATATATATCAACGGAGGTGAATATATATATATATACATATGAGAAGGTAGTAACTTGAAGTGTGTGACTGTGTACGCAATATACGTAGACAACGAGTCATAACCAATAAAAAAGAATTAAACATATATACACTGCGCGCACAGTCCATTTTCACGTTACTACACGGTTGTAAAAATTTCAAACATATTCATGAAGTTGTTAAAATACATGAAGAATCATCAACTCACAGGCACTCAGTAGAAGCCTTTATTCAATCATTACTAGATAATATCCATGTTTTAAATGAAGTTTTTGAAATAGTTAAATTTCTTGGTCGTCAAAATAAGTAGGACGATGAAGACAATTTGAACAAGGAACATTTTTTGGAGTTGGTGAAGTTCACAGCTAAACGTGATGCTAAGTTATACAAACATTTGAATTCCGCTATAGAGAACAGCAAACGCAGGAAAGTAAAATGGAAAAGAAATCATTAACTTCTTGTGGTAGGGGTTCACTGCCAGTGGCGGATATATCATAGTTCTGAGGGGGGGGGGATGAATTTCAAATCCACAGAGGTAATGACGTTTAGTAGGTACCTAAATACCTAAAAAAAAAAGAAAGTCGCTCAATGTATTGTGGGTCGCCAAATTTAAAAAAATTCTCAAAATGGGTCAGCAGATAACAACAGTATGAATATTTATAAATTTATAATCAATGGTTATAGGCTAGAGACAATATTTTAATAATGTATAGTGGTGGTGAAAAGCCCAAGGGGGGCGGTCCACCAATTACCCCCCCCCCCCCCCGATATCTGCCACTGTTCAGTTGTAACTTTAATGTCTAAAACTACCGTGAATAAAGTTGTTTTATCTATCATGAAGTCAATAAGGGATAAACTTAAATTGGAATTGGGTGAACAAAAGTTCAGCTTACAAATAGATAGTACACAAGATGTTGGTGTTATAGATCAGGCTACGGTATGCATACGGTACATTTATGAAGGTGAAGTAAAAGAAAAGACTATTTGCTTTATTAAAAGTGGTTGATTCATCAGGAAATGGCTATTATGATATGTTAAAAAACTTTTTTCTGAACATATCTGTGCGCCGCGCCGCACGTACTTGTGTAACTTGCGGTTTGCGGCAACGACTTGCGGGGTGCTGTGGACGGGAAAGGGCGAACTCACAATTTATTACCTCGTACAAGTCTTATTGATTAGGTTAATGCGTAATGACGCGATATATATATTTTACACAATAATAATTAATAAAAACGCCGTGTACAATTTAGCACGCGCTACAACCAATAATAATAATAATTTGAACAGTAAATAATAATAATTTTACAATATGACCTGATCGACACCTGGGTACAGGTCACTGGTCAGCACGGTCCTCGCTGGAAATGCGACAGCGTCTTCCTCGTCAACAACCAAAATCGGCGCCGCGGCGAAGTTGAACGACGACCCAGCGTTAACACGTATAATAAACTCGGTGGTGTTCGGTGACACAATCCGTCAAACTTAAACTGTCTCCAAGTTTACGACGGTTAAGACGTGCACCAATTATAATCGTAAATAAATGAATACTGCACGAATGTCAACTGACCACGAGGTCAAAACACAGCCACACGGAGCAACGCGAACCGGCGGTGCGTGATCCGCCAAGTTCGAGCGTAGGCAACAGACAAAACCACGGCAATAAGCCAGCGGCGGCACGCAATATATACGGGGCGGCACGCAATATATACGCGGCGGCAACGGCAGTAAACCAACGACGACTTAATAATACATAAAAACGCGTCGGCCATACACGCGGTATGGTCGCCAAAACACAGCGCAAGGCGACGAGCAAACGCAACGATGCGTCGGGCTCGACCGCCTGGACAAGACAAAAAACGGCTGGCGGCACAGCCTATGGCGGCGAACGGCCCTGCGCTGGACGGCCGAGGGGGTAAGCCACCTCGTGAGCTTCGGCATCCGAGGCGCAGCTTTGGGGACCTATGCCGAAACTACGGTGGCACGAAAACGCGTCCGTGTTCGAACAATTTTATTAAGTTTGATCGTATTATTGGTGAATCATTTGACGGAGCAGCAAACATGAAAGGGGAGTATTCAGGTTTACAATCTAAGATTAAAAGTCAAGAAAACCAAAAAAGGCATTTATATATGGTGCTACAGTCGTGTGCATAGCTTATGTGTATGTGATACATGTAAAAGTATAGAGGCTAAAAAACGGTTTGGATTTTTGAATCGATTATCAACATTTTTTAGTGAATCTTATAAACGTATGCACGTATTTCTTAAAGTGAATCTGGTAGTATTTCAGTAAATTATGATTATTCTAGTGATGAATTTTATATTCCACCAACCAAAAATATTCAATCTGAAGAAAGTAGTGATGATGATATTCTAAATAATAATACTTTAAAGTAATGTATATATATATTTTGAAATATGATAGGTTTTATTGAGATTAATCCCAAGAACCTGATAAATACACTAAATCCTGAAAACAACAATGATAATTATCAGAGTTTTGATAATTAAGTATATTATACTTTTATAATTTTTGCTTTACAGAAATAATAATATTTTATAATAGAATAATTTCATATTATACTATTATTAGTAGGCACCTATTATTATATTATACAAATAAACTAAAAACTTAATACTATAAAATATTATTGAAATAATACTAAATAGTATTTAAATTATTGAAAATATTGAAAATAAAATAACTAGATTTTTTTTTTTTCATTATTAAATTACTCACTCTAATATTATGGTATTTTGAAATTTAGTGGTGAACTTCCCTGATGTGTCTAATGATACAAGTATTGTTAAAGATATAGAACTACTTATTGGTGAACTTGGTACAACTATTCAACAACCAATTGATCCTCAAGGATTTATCATAAATTCAAGAGGTGGTGGTAGGAAAAAATTGGCTGATGAATTACTGACAAGAAAACGTAAAAGAAATCCAGAAGGTTGGACTAAAAACATAAGGAAAACGTCAAAGATGCAAGGCAAAAGTTATATAACTACAAAAGGTAAATTAGTTCTTGCAATAACATTGAAGCCCCTTTGTTCGTGTAAACGTAAATGCTTTGAAAAAATTGACACAGATCAAATGTTTGTTATTTTTGATAATTTTTATAAGTTGGAATCAGAAGGACAAAACCAGTTTGTATCAAATAATATAGAAGAGTACCCTAAAAAAACTGAACGTATAAAACAAAACTCAACACCCAGTAGAAGACAATTTTCAAGAAAATACTTTCTCACAGGAATTAATAATATACAAATTGAAGTATGTCAGGTTATGTTTATGAACATATTGAATATAAGCTTGAAAAAAATTAGAGTTACTAATGTTACTATGGGAAAAAAAAGATAACAGGTGCAGGTATATGTTTGACAGATGGTGGACATCATTCAAATCATCCAAAAACATCTGACCACGATAAAAATAATATAAGAGCATCGAGATGTATATACTATACTGGAGCGCGCACGAGTCGTCAAAAAACGAGCCGGCTCGTTGATTCGCTTCCCCCACCATTGCATGGCAAAAGGACTGGATGGCACAAGCCAGTGCGTTACGCCGTTGCGCAATTTCGATTATTTCATTCTGTTTACTGGTTAAATTCCTGCTTTATTGTAAATTCAATCAAACTTGTTTAATCATGGTAATTTCGTGTTCCTCATATGGGTGTACAAACCGGCGGAAAAAAGGATGTGGTGTACAATTTCACCGGTATGTAAAAACATAGGTACCTTTAGTCATTTTTGTTCCGATTATTCTAATATAAATAGGCAAATATCCTTAATATTATACAAGATAAACGTTACTGTCTGATGAGTATATTTTGTTTACCTGGCTTAGCTTTCCTCTAAAGAGGCCATCCGTTTTTAGATGTTTTAGATTTCCGTTGTGAAAAAAGAAGCTTTATAACTGAAGACAGTGAAAATATATTTGAATCTGATATTAATAATTATTTAGATATTCTTAATAGTGTACAGTTAGGAGAGTACACAGGTGAAATACTAGATTACATTGCAGGATATATTGTAAGAAGCATATGCAAAAAACTTGTGTGTCCTTTCTGTGTAGGTATATTATTAAGTTCTCAATCAGATCATAACTATACAGCAGGTATTCAATTTACATCTTTTGTAAGTCGAGGAAAATTAAAAATTGTATCTGAGGCTGTATCTTTGATCATCAAGGAATTGGAAAAATCTTTTCACACTATAGTAGTAATAAAAAAAATATTACACAAGAATGTGAAACAAAGTATTATTATATTAACAAAAAAAAATATATCAAATAAAAATTCACTTTTTTTTCCTCCAAATTCTCACCCTGTTAATGTTGATTTAGGTTCTCCATCTCATGAATATAGTCTGTTTACAGCTATAAGTAATAGTTATATCAACATAAGAATGCGTCATTATGCAAAAGAAATTAATTCTAGGGAAGTATTTAAAAATAAATCTTCACTGAGGCAAAAATTCACTAAATTAATATTATTTAATAATTTGTAAAATAAAATTAGATTTGTATGTTTTTTAATTTTTTTAAGGTAATATTAGAAATAAATGTAAGACTGGCATTTGGCATTATGTATTTATGTTGTATTGTTGTATCAAATATAAATATTAGAAAAATAATGGTTTGTTTTAATTAACTACTTATGAATATTGGGTACCTATTCACTAGTAGTTGCTTATTATAAATTATTTTTAAGTACCTAATTTCATTACAATATAATTCTCGGACCACAATTTAGAACAATGTATTTAAAAACTAATTATTTTCAACAAAGAAATTAAAAATCGTACATTTGTAACTACAGAAAAAATAAATAAACAACGAACGTTGCGAGCACGGAGCAACGCGTATTAAACTATTAAAGCTTATCTGAATATGCTACGTGACTATGTGAGTTTTTTTTGCCCTGCAATGGTGGGGGAACAAGGCTACGCCGACGGCTCGTTTTTCGTTGTAGTGATATCATAGGGAGTACGCGCTCCAGTGTAGTATATACATCTCGATGTATAAGAGATCATATTAAAATGTTTATCAGGGGCGTCATTTGGGGGGGGGGGTCAGGGTGTGCGGTAGCACCCCTTATTTTTAAAATACTTCCAATTGGCCTGCCCGCTGAAGCCTAAAAATAATGCATGAGCCACGAATGCACAATTATCAATATGATTAAAATTAAATTATATTTTAATTTTTAAATTTTATATTGACATTTTATCAATATTGCGGCTGAACAAAACTAAAACACAGTAACTAACGTTCTTATCAAAATCGACTTTTTTGTATCCTCATTGTCATCTTGTTACGCTGAATTAAACTATATTATTTTCTTTGGATTCGGATGATTATTTATCAATTTACAAACAAGTATCTACAAGAGTTTGTTATATGATAAGAACTTTACAAAACTGAAACACAGTAACTAACAATTATATATTTTCCTCGATATTTTCTAAGTTCTAAATTATAATTTAATAGCCAATAAGTAAATAGGTAAGTTACATATTATTTATTATCTGAAAGTAAAATATAAGTAATCTAATATTAATTTGTTTAAACATTATGGCTTGTTAGATCGGTTGATTCAATGGCGGATTTACCGACTGTCTTACATGATCATGACTATTTCACTGTTACTACTGAATATTATTCAAGTTGTGTGACTGAAACACCAAGACCAGGTACTACAACTTACATCTGAGTATATTTTAGTTTAAATCTACCTTCACTAATTGAATGAATTATATTTTTTTATGTGTTAGATGAAAATGTTTTATTAAGTGCAACACATTCTGATCATGATGAAACAGCTATACATAATGATGGTTGTAATATTAAAAAAAAATTCAGTAAGAAAGATCAACAAGCAGTTTGGCAGGAAAAAAGGAAAAGTAAAATAGAAAATGCTAAAATAAAACATTCATTTAGAAACATTCCCTGTCCAGAAATATGTAAAAATAAATGTAATATTAATATTTTGGTTGATCAACGACAACAAATTTGGAGTGATTTCTGGGTTATGGATTATACTTTAAGAAGAAGGTACTTAGGAAATTGTATTACAGTGTCTCCAGTTAAGCGTCGAACAACAACAGATTTCATAAATAATTTTAAAAGGAATGAATCTCGTTACTTTTATCTACCAGCTGGACCTAAGAAAGATAAAATCAGAGTATGTAGATCAATGTTTCTTAACACATTCGGATATTCAAATGATTCAATATTAACTAACAGCTCTTTATAAAAATTTAAAAAATTGTGACAGTCCATGTCTATCAACTGTAAAAGAAAATAGAGGTAACAAAACTGGTGTGAGTAATTTAAACATTGACAAGACCTCAATAATTAACCATATAAAAATGTATAATCCATGTTCTAGTCATTATCGTAGACATAATACTCCCAATATCATGTTTTTGCCTAGAGAATTGACTGTAAAATCAATGTATGAAGATTTTTGTTTGAGATATGGAAAATTGTTTTCACAAGAAACTTACAGAGGGGTTCTAAAAGAGTTGAATATCTCATTAAAAAGTCCTATTTCTGATAAATGTGAAGATTGTACCAATTATGCTAATCAAATAGAAAATTCAATTGATGAAGATGAAATTGAAGAACTTACAACTAAATTAGAGCAACATAAAATCAAAGCATTTCAAGCAAACACTATGTACAAAAAGGATGCCAATATAAACACCTGCAGCACAACCAAAGTATTTTCCATGGACCTCCAAAAAATTCTTCTATTACCAATGATACCAGATTCGAAAACTTGTTTTTTCACAAGTCGTTTAATAGTGTTTAATGAAACATTCGCTTCCTTAAGACCAAAAGGCAAATCTCATTGTGTACTGTGGCATGAAGCTGTAGCTGGTAGAAAAACAGAAAACATTGCAGATTCAATACTATCCATAATGAGAGGAAAGAGATGCTCCAAATTTTATTTTCTGGGCTGACAACTGCACGGGTCAAAACAAAAATTGGGTATTATTCACAGCATTAATCAGCACTTTGAACTCTAAGCACAACAATTCTATAGAAAGTGTCACTATTAAATACTTGACAAAAGGCCATACCCATATGTCAGCAGATGGAGTTCATGGAAACATAGAGAAAAAATTTAAGCAAGTAAGGAATATATATGATTATGATGATCTCAAAAATAAAATTAAGGAAAGTAGAACAAATTTAAACATTATTGATCAAACACATTTTTTTAATTGGTCAAGCAAGAAACAATCCACTACCATAAAGAATGACCCAATAAAAGGTTTTAAATTGTCGAGTCTAGTGATGGTAACATTTTTTAAAGGATTTACCAAAATGGAATATTATACTAACTTTGATGAGACACCAAAAGAATTAGACTTTTTACAAAAAAATTTTTTAAAAACCATCATTGATTATGAACCAGACAAAATCATAGAACCACGAGGTATAAACATTGAAAAAAAAAATGAAATAGTAAAAAAATTACTTCCATTAATGCCAAATAATAGAAAACATTTTTGGACTACCTTACCAGTTTCTTTAACTTCTGAAGACCTAGTTAGTGAAATTGGACTATCAGATACTTTTATTAATGAATGTGCAGAATGATGTATTTTTTATTACTTATTTGTGAATTATTACACTAGTAAGTATTCTTAACTTGGTTAATTATACTTTTATATTATATTTTATCATTTTACCAAATGTGAACAGAAAGGACTGCAATTAATTTTTATTTTATTTTTATTTGTTTTATAAGTAGGTAAGAACACCTAACTTCATTAATTGTTATTTATACATTTATATTTTCACATTTTACCAAATGTGAACAGAAAGACTGCAATTTATTTTTAATTTTATTTCATTAAAAACAATATACCTGGAGATGATTGGGTCAACGGTTTCCTAAAAAGACACCCATATTTGTCAGTTAAGTTCAGTGCAAATATTAAGAAAACTCGCGCCAACATAACATCTAGCGACATTAATGATTAAATGGACCCCCTTGAAAGGACGTTAAGTGATATTCTGCCTTCGAGGATATACAACTACAACGAGACGAACTTAACCGACGACCCGGGAAATAAAAAAGTAATTACAAAGAGGTACAAAAAAAAAAAAAAACAGATTTATGTCCATATAGTCATATATCATCAAAATTAATTGCTGTGTCCCACCCCAAATTGTACTACTGGATAACTAAAATGCTAAAAAGTAACATTATTTTACACTGGGATATTTTCTAATAAATTACTTAAGTCTGTTCAAGACCTTGACAATATTATCAGTAAATTTGATCAAATAAAAATTTGTACTAGAGCCATCCTCCAATGAGTTATCAACTATAAATTTAGTACCTGGAAACAAACTGTATGTGGATAGCTGTAGTAAATGGCATCATAACAACTGTTTAAACATCTTACAAAGACTAAAAGGTAATTTTAATTTTAAAATATTACACTTTATACATATCAGTAATACTATTATAAAATATTAATCAAAATATCAAATATACTCAAAGCTATGTTACATAATAAACTTGTTTAGTGATAAGTGTGTATGGTGCAAGTGGCTACTGTTTTGTATTAAAAAGAAGGAAACACAATTTTTCAAATGGAAAATTGAAAAGAACTTTTTTTTTTATCAACAAGAAAGACACTAAATCTCGCACTAAATAATATTCTAAAGGCTAAGAAAATATTATTGAAGAAGTGTTGCAGGGCAAAAAATAAATCTTTAACTGTAAAAATGAAATGAAAAAACTAGTGATTCAAACCTTTCAGAAATATTGGTAAATGCTGGAATTTATAAGTGTCCATCAGAACTCATTCAAGTAATATTTTAAACAGCAAGGTTGAAAAATTTTAAAAATAGGAAATAGAATAAAAATTATATCCTTTTATGTCTCTTATTTCAAATCAGCCCTGTATTAGTAAGAACTATGTTTGTAAAATATACTGCCTTTGCCACGAGTTAGTTGTTTAAGTTAGTTGAATATTTGATCTTAACTTTTTTAAAGTATTGAAAACATTTTTTTAAAGAAGTCTGATGGTCAGAAAGTTGGAATACCGTTTTTGAATGAAATATTTCTTAAGAGAAAGCATAAATGTTAATACCACAACCTTAATATATTATACTGGATTGGAAAATTCTAGGAATAAAATAAATAATAAAACTAATAGTTCTGAAAAAGCAAACCATGGTTTAGTACTGGTGTGATAAGCATAGCTGACACTTTACTTTGCATATAGCAGTATTTGCTTCCAATGGTATCAATAATTTAATAAAAATAAATATCAATTGATATAATAAATGATTTATTTTAATTGTATAGATGCCGATCTTGAAAATTAGTTACTAAATTAATATTATATTATTGTTAGGGAATATTGGTGGTAAAGTTGTTGGTTTAACGAACGAAGTTTCATCAGTACCTATTTGTTGCTATAATTTGAGCAGCCCCTATTAAAAGATAAAACGTTTTGAATCTGTGCCACCTCGATGTAGGTAGATAGAGAGCAGCAGGATTATGCTGTAATGCTGTATACCAACTAAAAACAACTAGATATTTGTATAAGTTCCAGTGTATAAAATAAATAGCGGAGTGCTCCTGAACATGCAAGTACATGTTAACAATGCATTACATAAATATTAATAATTTTGTTTTGTAATAATAGCAACTCTTTATAAATAGATTATTCTAAAAATAGTGTCATCATCATAACCATTAACATAATAATATATACTATAATATTGTATATACAGTCACACAGATGTTTATATTACAATATATATTATTATACCCTAACAGCTGTTGTTAAATAAACAGTGTCGGCTTATATACTTATGTGTGAGTACATAATATGCACATATAAAAAGGTAGGTAGTAATTTAGAGTGTGTACACAATATAATATTATATAATTTGTAAATCATATATAAGTAAAGAGGAAATAAATACATATATATTGCATAAACATTTTCAAATTACTAGTTTTTTTGGTCAAAAATATCAATATTTTACCAATCATATTAACTAACCTATTTATCCGATGACATTTTTGTAAATATAATATTTTAATTTATCATAAAATATACTTGTAAGCTACTCAGGTACATACAGATTAAAATTTATTTATCTTTTCCACTTCAATATTATTAACATATTAAAATTCTTAATATTCAAAATTAAAAAATCTAATTTTAAAAAAGTGAAAAAGTAGTTTTCAAGTAAACTTCACAACAAATACAAATGTATTTTCAAAAGTTATATCTGATAACTAGAATAGTTGTAATGGTTATTTTAATTTAAATAAACTATAAAATAATACTAAAATAGTAAATTGGTATTAAAGTTTAAAATTCTAATGTGTGTAACTATACTCGGGCTGTTGTAAGAGGGCTTCTGAACAGCGACTAAATTTTGTCCGTTTTTGCGCATTCCCACCACTAAACCGTCGCCGTCAAGGAATTATCCGCCGGTTGCGGTGTACTGAGTGGGGGTATTTATGTTAGAAACTAGATGGTAGATATTTGGGTATGATACCACGGAACTCAATCAGTTGGAAGCTCTTACAACAGCCCGAGTATAGTTTTAAATACCTAAATAAATACATTTAACAATCAACAATCTATTCAATAGGTATACCTAATGAATAATAAATAGTAATAACTGCTTACCTGTGAATCAAAATCGTTCAGGCACAATAAGCAGTACAGCGAGAGAACCGGAATGGATGTCCGTTAGAACCATATTATGGTTAAGACTTCAATATAGCTCTAGATCCAAAACAGGGCGAATTTTTCCATTTGAATCGAGAAAACTGATGACTGAAATCCTAATAAAAAAAGAAAAAACACAGTTAAACGCGATCCAAATGATGCGGAACCTTTAAGCAGTGTCCTACACCATTCCGACAAAAATAAAATAGCTTGTTTCGAACGCATCTTACATCGTATTTGTGTATAGTAGGTACGACAGAACTGCAAAAGTCGTTTTCAAGTAAAGTAAATACAAATACAAATATATTTTCAAAAGTTATATATGATGAATAGAATAGTTGTCATGGTTATTCTAATTTAAATACCTAAATTATAAAATAATACTAAAATAGTAAATTGGTTTTAAAGTATAAAATTCTAATGAAAGTAACTAGTTTTAAATACCTAAATAAATGCATTCAACAATCTATACAATAGGTATAATAGTTATTAATAGTAATAACTGCTTACCTGTAAAGCAGAATCGTCCAGGCAGTATAAGCAGCACACCGAGATAACCAGAATGGTCCATTAGAGCCATATTATCGCATATTATGGTCAAGACTTCTATATAGCTCTAGATCCAAATCGGGCGATTTCATCCATTTGAATCGAGAAAACTGATGACTGAAATGCTTATAAAAAAAAAGAAAAACACAGTTAAACACGTTCTAAATGATGTGGAACCTTTACACCGTGTCCTACACCAATCCGACGAAAATAAAACAGCTTGTGTTTCGAACGCATCGTACCTACATTTTTTTTTATACATCGTAGGTATGTTTATAGTGCGACGGAACTGCACGAGGAACTACATAATAAAAATAAAAATCATAGACATTAAAAGAAAAGAATATAGATCAAATAAAAAGAAATCGCCGGACTCGATGGATTTACGTGCTTCAGACCTGTGCGCAGAGAATAATAATTAAGCAATGAGTAAAATATTTACCATGATTGACGATGTTGAAAACTACGATGCAATAAATTGTACCAGGTAACTAGTGTAGTCTGCGTTAATTATTATTTTAAACGTAATAATATAATACCGTAATTATTGTAAATACAACGATCATTAATATTTAAAAACTGGAAAGAAAAAGAAAACACTGCAAATTCAAGCGACTTGAAAAAACACATGGTCCGAAAAAGAGTACGGAGGCGGCCAGCCGCAGGCAAGAAGCAGCTCACACTTCACAGTCGTCACTCACATACCTGTGTCCTGTACCACAATAAATAACAAAGCGACGGCAGAGTGCCGACAGGGCGGCAGGGCGCACTCAGCGCTGGCAAGCGGCAGTTGTGGCAAGACGTGGAAATAAAAATATGGTGAAATAATCCCCCCCAATCAAAAACATATCCCTGCAAAAGAGAAACGGGAATGTTATAGTTTGAACATCAGGCTGTGGAAGGTACACGCCGGCAGGACATCTACGTCTGTAACTAGTGTAACTTGGTGGTGAACACTGTTTCCGTTCACTTTTCGAATATAATACAACCGGTTCATTGCTGCACTATTGGCTGTACGTCGGGTATACACAACGGGTCGCGGGGGCCAGCACTCATTTTTCGTTGCCGCCACCCTTATAATGTTTTATGTTTATAATATTATGATCGGTTTGACTGAGCAGTGAGCAGTGTAGTTATACTAACATAATATAGTACTATATAGTAATATAAATATAATGTAGTTGCCGGCCTAAGACATCCGCCGACTGGAATGCGAGCGCTCTTGTCACAAGTCACATAACCTCCCCTTCTAGTCTACCTGCACTACCGACTACCCTAACCAAATACCTATTCAACAATTTGCAACTGCCGACGCACCCATTGACCACGGCCGTCCGCGCACGAAAGTGATCCAACAGTGCCTGCAATAATTTATATATTTTGTTAAAGCGGGTACTTTTTTTTCACATATTTTTTCGTGCATTTAGACCAATAAGTGGAAGAAAATTTCACCCAGTACCAAAAGACCGATTTTAATTTTGAAAACATATTTGAATGACTAGGTCTCTTTTCTAGGTTATGAAGAAATGGTTTTCGATTTTTTTTTTTTTTCAGTGCGTATAGAATTTTTCGGAGGAAATTTTTAAACATAGTTAGCTCAATACAAAAAATACCTTCCCAACAACTCTTAATACAAATAACTCGCAATGTATAATGCGGAAAAGAAATTCGCATGCATTTTATTTAGCTTATTTATTGGTTTTACTCCGTCAGTGAAGAAAATCAAGTTCCTATAGTAGTATAAAATTAATATAATATATTATCATTAAAAAAAAATAATAGTTATATAAATAATAAATTTGACATAAAATATATCAAAGTTAAGCCAAAAATATATAAAAAAAATTAAAAATTACAAACTTAACAACTATGCATAACAAGAGTACCTATATACAATTGATATTATAATATAATATTCATAATTTTCGTAATAATAATTAATAATAATCCACATTAAAATATATAATAGGTAGGTACATAGTTAAGTAACTAATAAATTTGACAAAATTAAATATTTCTAACTTATACCGGCTAAGAGTATAGGTACAATTGATATTATAATAATATAATATTCATAATTTTTATAATATTAATTAATAATCATGCACATTAAAATATAATATAGTTAAGTAAATAATACATTTTACATAAAATGCATTAAAATGAAACCAAAATTAATTAAAATTATTGCAATGGATGTCAACGTATTTAATGTGAGAAGGTATAATGTGGTAATGTGAGCAGGTAAGAAAATAAAATTGGCGAAGTTACATACATATACCCATTTCAGGTAAGAAAATAAAACTAGCTGAACTTACATGAGACTTTTTAATTACCTTATTATCTAACCGGTATTCTGGCGGAGTTTACAAATCGCCCAATATATAATAATATAATTGCGTATAAGAAAAACGATTCTCAGTGAGGACGGTTAGTCAACCTATGATATTACTCAGTATATTTAATTATATTATTGAGAATAATATAGAGTAATTTATATGTTATAACTACGGCAGAGGACGTATAGCATTTTTATATTTGTTTTGCCAAGTCACAAAAATAGCAGAGTATGAAACAAACACGTTTCATGCTTTCACAAAGCTAGTTTTGAAATTTTATTTTGCATATAGGTACCTAAATGCATATTTTGAGTCTTTTTTGTTTTTAGGGCATATTTTACACTTTTATACAACATTTTATACATTTTGAGACATATTTG
This sequence comes from Acyrthosiphon pisum, assembly GCF_005508785.2. NCBI lineage: Eukaryota > Metazoa > Arthropoda > Insecta > Hemiptera > Aphididae > Acyrthosiphon > Acyrthosiphon pisum. The sequence goes on along the minus strand of NC_042494.1, from coordinate 48,578,730 downwards.
ACTTAGATAAATTTTTTCCACACCTACATATTTTTTATTTCAAACAATACAATCTAAATGTTTGGATGAAAATTTAAAAAAATGTCTGTCTTATAAATTATAATAATATTGACTGCCCGCGGGCACACGTTTTTCCTACAAGCACTTGAGGATCGCCGATAAGCCAATAATATAATTTGCTGTAATTAATTGTATTAATAGATAGATAATCGTAAACGATCTAATGTCGTACTCCATACGACATCACCACCACAATGAGCCGTGTGCGCAGTATGCGGATTGCAGGCTTTTATTCGATTAGGATTAAAACAAATGGGCATGGACCAATTGCGCCTAAAACAAAATTTTTATTTTTAGGTTAATATACCAATTGCGCCGCATATATTTTAGGGTCAGTGTACCAATTGCGCCTCTTATATTTCACGATCAATATACCAATTGTGCTTGTATTCAAATTATATTATTCTAAATTGCTACCTATGCTCAAATTATTATTTAAAAAATTATTAGTATTCTTAAAACATGCAAAATACAAATATTATGGTTACTTTAAACTCAAAATCTAATTACTCTATGTCTTAAGTTTTAATATATTTTATAACAGTATCGGGAATTTTATGAAACGTTATTATTACGCACATATTATTTTGATCAGGCAGTATGCATTTGAGTGATGAATAAAAACAAGTTTTCATTATCATCGGATATATTTTATCAGCCTAATTGCTTCGTTGCACACAATATACTGTATATAGAATAAACATTGATGATACCCAATATATATATAAATCATATTGATAGGTATCCAATACTTATGTCTTGTTAGTCGTTTAGTATTAGTTTGAGTTGTTTGACGTTACAATATGGATCGTTTTACAAAAGCTCTCAGTGAAAAAGGTAATAAACCGTTATTAGTTCTCGATGAGTTTAAGTTTCGAAAATGTACTATCTCAAAAAATGGAATAAAGTGGAGATGTACAGTTAAATCGTGTACTTCGAATTTTTTATGTGATGTAAGGTGAAACGGTGCTTTAAATCTAACTTTGATCATAAACACGAAGCCAGTGTAAATATAATAGACAAATTGTTGCTAATTCTTTAAAAGAAAGCAC
>NC_042494.1:48571147-48576859 GCF_005508785.2 Acyrthosiphon pisum | reverse complement strand
GTAGTGCTAAAGTAGTAAAATTAACAGAAATATTATAACCTATTATACAGAAAAACCAAAAATAAGGAACTTCACATAGTCTGTTTTAAGAAATTACGGGTCGACATTTTTACAGTCGGCATAAATTATATTTCAGTCACCAAATACTTGATCTCAACCCCCCGTAAAAATCGTATTACTCCGGTCGAACATTTATTATATAATTATAACGGACTAATAAGTTTTCCTTAGGTAGTGTAAAATGTATAAGCGCAATTGGTCTATCGACCCTAAATATTTTAGAGCGCAATTGGTATATCGACCCTAAAATGTTTAGAGCGCAATTGGTATATGAAAAGGTAATTTTAAGCGCAATTTGTAAACTCCCAAACAAATTTTAGAATTAATGCATTATATTTTAAGCGCATATTATAGGGGTTTTAAGTACATAAGTGCTTGCATAGGTATTTAGTGCTTTTTTAGAGCTACAAGTCCTCTGCCTTAGTTATAACATATTTACGTGGAACCTTATTTTAAATTTTCAATCCTTAGATATAAAAGTTGAAAATTTTATAAATTTTAAACTACATAAAATAATTATTACATTTTAAATTTGATAAATCTTGACAAAATTCGAACTTTAAATACTTTTACAAAAAAAAAAAAAATTGTGCCCATGTATTTTTAATATTTTTCAACTGCTATTGTAAAAATTATATATCCAGGAGCCTAATTTTCACGCTTTTTTCCAAAAAAATAAAATTTCATTATAACTATGATGATGTATGGCATATATTTATATTTCTTACTTTTAAAAATGTCATATCTTTAATTAGTATAAAATAACATTAAAGAACGGGTTTTATTTGACTAAAAAATTGATAAAAAATTATATTATATATATTTCACGTTGAATGAAAAATTCCAATATATTTTTTTTTTTAACCTATTTTTAACCTCTTACAACAATTATATATGCATATTATTTAATTTTATATATATTTTATAATTAATTATATATAGAATAATTGCCACTTATAACAAGTCCTATTTAAATTTAAAGGAAATATTATATAATTACGTTAAAAAAAATGTGTCCATGTATTTTAATATTATTATGTATCTACAATCTACGGTTATTCGTTTTTGAATTACAATAAAATAAGACAACGCCACATGATAAATCCAGCGAATATCCAATGCTGTAAATATTTGAACCATAACAAAATAGATTTTGTTATAATTTGAACTATTCAACTATTGGTTGCCATTGGTTAATCAAGCATGCAACAAATTTAATTTTCGCAAATTGCCTACTTGATATTATGCTGTCGCATATTGTCCGCGTTCCGGCGTGGGAGTCCAAACTAGGGATGCTGAGCTGCACCCAAAAAGAGTTGACCAATCACAATTTTTTTTAAAGTTATAATTTTTACGGGCAATGAATTGTAACAATGTGCGATACTAAATCATCCCGGAAACCACTCAAACACACACAAAAAAAAGCAGTATAGAAATGCATAAAGGACACACGGACAGCCGTTCATTTATGTATAATTATTATAAAATAATATTAATAATAATAAAAGCAGGTAAGTGGATGTCGCTCTGCTGTACAGTAGATTACAAGTGGGTAATTATATATTGGTTGTATTAGACTTGAATCCAATGATATAATATCATTATATAAGAAAAACGATTCTGAGCGGAGACGGTTTGACAGTCTAGATATTTTGTATTTTGTTATTATTTATTTTATCATGTAAGTTGAATTAATATTAAAATATTATAATTTTTTATTCGTTTCTATGGTGTTAAACAAAGCGTTAGAAATTAAAATCCCATTTTTAGCGTTTTTTCGTAATATTCCTGTGGTTTTTCCCGTGGCATTAAATAACTGTTGATAAAATCGAAAAATGACCTCTCTAAAGTACCATCTTGATCCAATTTGCTAAAAGATAAGGTATTATATGTTGAAATCGAAACACTCCTTCTGGAAGAAATTTTGTATACAGGATATAAAAAGAAAAAGAAAAAGAAAAAAAATAAACACCATTGTAAAAACAATAGCTTCCTCGCTCCGCTCAGTATCTAATAATATTAATATCTATATATAAACATAAAATTTAATTAAAAAAAAAAATCGTATATGGCACTGCTATCTTCCGGGCTAAAACAACAGATAATTGTGAGCCTTTTTATCGAGCATACATTACAAATTTAAAAATCACGACGTTAGATAGCGCTGTCGTTATTATTTATTTCCCGATTAAATCACTCAAATAATTATTATGGTGTGATGGAGAAAAATTGCGTAAGCATTAGGTATTTTTTAATTTTATTATAATTGTCCCTTCCAGTCATTATTATTGGACACCCCCCCCCCCCCCCCATTGACTCGTGTTTCGTACATGTCAAATGTTGTGTTTTTACATAATTAAGAAAAACAAATTTACGAAGGAAACAAACGAAGGATTTTAAAAATAATTTCGAAGCTTCAATTATCAACATTTTCAATTAGTTAATATCATGATTTTTTTTTATCAGTTTATGGTACCAAAAATAATTGAAAAATACCGAGTTCATTTTTTAATTCAAATTATTTTGTAGTGTTGTACATTGCCAGGTATTTACAGCCACTCCAGAGAGATCTTTTTCAACCTTAAAAAAGTTGAAAAGTTATCTAAGATCAACTATTAATGAAGTAATGTATTTTAGGAAATATTTTTATAAAAGTTATATTATAACATAAGTATATTAGATTCTAAGCGGAGCAATGAAGCTATAGTGGTAAATAATAACAGTATAAAATATCCTGACTGACAAACCGTCTCCACTCAGAATCGTTTTTCTTATACAATGATATTATATTATATTATTGAATTCAAGTTTAATAAATCCATTATACATTGATCCACTTGTAACCTACTGTACAGCAGAGCGACATCCACTTATCCGCCTTTTTTAAAATTTGTTTTGTACATATTATTATTTAATAATTAAAAATTCAAAAATTCAAATCGTCTTATACATATTATGGTATATTTATTTAATAAAGGGTAATTTGGTGATTTAGGGGGCTTTGCCTCCCGCAGTTCTGTTCATTAATAAGAGTAAAATATACTTTTTAATTAATTTTAGATTCTGAGCGGAGCTATAAGTGTTTTTTTTAATTTGTGTTTGTGTACACGTAAAGTAGTCGAAAAAATGCTTCAATTTTCAGCTTCAGTGTCTTGTTCGATGGAACAATGATGCATCTAGTTGGTGCATCAGGGAGATCCCAATTTAGGAAATCCCATATTTCCATTAGTGTTCAAATGTTCCGTGAAAAACAGAACAAAAAAATTAAAGAAAACCGGGAATTTTTATGCTAAATCGGTTTTCGACAAAATCGAATGTTTACTAAAATAACACAAACTTGAATATAATTTTTATCGAAATTCTAATTCTATTTATTTATTGAACATAGAATAAATTCCATATCAAGGATCATTATAGCATTTTGATAAAAAGGACGCCTCACCACATAATAGTATGATGTCTTGGTCTTATTCGGAAGTGCAAAATACCAATATACCACGTTTACGTTCAGTACCTAGTTCCAATAATGATATTATAAACTGAACTATATAGCATCAAGCTTAAAGGTACCAGCTAACGATATTGGCGGCTTTTTCGATATTTTAATTTTAAATTGTATAATTGTAATGTAAATGTAGCCCACATAATGCAGGTATGTCAAAGTGGTATACCTACACTTATACAGCCATACGACAACAGGAATGGAGAATCCCCCCCAAAATTAAATGGCTATTTGATGAACTACTGAATTCTTATTAACTTGTGAACTAATAATACAACAACCTACACTTACTTTCAACACAGCCCATAGGTACATAATATTTATGTTGTTAATAAATGATGAATGTAATTTATAAAAGTGGTTTGCGTGTCGTAAAATTTAGCGTTTCTGAGTCTTTCGATGCCGTGTGTGTGTTTAATATAATATACATTATACATAGGTACCTACATGTATAGTGTAGGTATACATCATATTTATTCAATAACTGATACTATAAAGTTATTTTTTTCGACTTTCGAGCTTAATATATAGGTAGGTATACCATCTGTATACATTATACCGAGTAAAACACTTTGTTTTTGTTATAATTATTGGAATAATATAATAATTATTCTCTATTCGTTTTTGTATATACAATTGCAGGAAAAAACGCCCGCTTTGTTTCAGTGTTTGTACGTTATATATTATTATACTAGGGATATTTTATATGGGATTCACACCGGACGACTGAAATGGCACTGTCTGGGAATATTAATTTGTTATAGACCACTTGTTTTACACTTACATTGGAACAATGGGTTTTTGAATACACCACCTGGCACCTAATTATTTACGTCTCGGGAGGTAAACGGAAAAGAAATATCATAATATAATACCTATGTCCCATATAATACTAATCAAATGTGAACGAATCGGTTTGGTAAAACGACGACCTTTTAATGTGTTATAAAATATAAATCTAATAATTATTTTGCATTATATAATATGTAACTATTTTAATATTACTGTGGTTCGTACTTGGTTAAAACGTGAATTTACACTAAAAAATAGTCTGTATGTATGACTTATTGAGGTTTTATTTGATTAAAATGTGTAGGTACCTACTGTGCTTGAGGTATACCTATGGGGGTGAGAGGCGGTTGTGTAAGATTTATTTTCGTAGATTATTAATTGTACTACCTACTTGCGTATGCACACGCCGTATTTTCCATTATTTTTTATCATCTGACATGTTTGTTTAATTGTACCAGATATATAGTTACGCATCAACATATTTTAGCCGTCCATTAAACTTTTACACCTTTCCAGGACAAAGGTTTGATAACAGAGGAACAACATAGCCACATAGGTGTAACCTATTGCTATACAGCACTTTAGACCAATTTACTGCTTAGACTGCAATCGTAATTCGTAAACATCGATACCTACTTACACAGTTATACAAAATAATTTAATTTTCTGCTATTTGTTATACCCAAAGAAATAATTTTGTGTTGACAAATTTTTAAATAATCGATATATTTTTAAATAAATTTAATATTATAATTTATAGCATTAATATAATATATTATTTTCCAATAGTGTTTATAAAATGTAAAAATAAATAGGTATTCAAAATAGGTAAATGAAAAAACTGTTTAGCAGCGTAAATGTGATATTATTTTGAAGTTATTTATATTGTAGGAAAATTAGTGATTGCGAACAAGGGTGCACACTGCACAGTGTTTAGGTCAGTGGCGGATCCAGGGCTTAATTTTGGGAGGAGCATGGGGGGGGGGTCAAAAGTACAAAAAGTTGCAAAATTGGCTACAAAATTGACTAAACACAGTGTAAAACAAAGGAAAACTACGGTGATGGGTAATTTCTAACGCTTTGTATATCACCATAGAAACGAATAAAAAATTATAATATTATAATATTAATTCAACCACAAAATAGATAAATGATAAATCAACTTACATGATAAAATAAATAAATAACAATATAAAATATCCAGACTGACAATCCGCTCAGAAACGTTTTTTTTTATACAATGATAGTATATCATTGAATTCAAGTCTAACACAATCCATTATACAATGACCCACTTGTAATCTACTGTACAGCAGAGCGACATCCACTTACCTGCTTTTTATATATAGAACTACTCC
>NC_042494.1:48569464-48571097 GCF_005508785.2 Acyrthosiphon pisum | reverse complement strand
TGGATCCGCCACTGGTTTAGGTACAGAACTTATACATTATACAAATATGTATTTTATATTTGTATACCAAATGAATAATTTAAAAATATCATTTTTTGTGTTTTTTTGTTGTAACGACTTTTGAGTTTTGAATATATAGTCGGATAGACCTATATCAATGTTTAATAGTTTCCTTACATCGAACGAGAATGGAACTCGAGTTTAATGGTTTACCTAGTATCTATGATGACTAACATATTGAAAATGCATAATAATATTTACACAACTTTAGAAAATAAGTATACTTTCTGTCCACATTTTTTTTATAACATTTTAAACGAGAATTTTCAGTATGATAAAATAATTGTATTATTTTTAATAACACAAATAATATATCATATGTACGTACTGTGCATAAATTCATGACTCTGAGTTCATAATACCAGAACTAGATCCAGGAATTACTCTTTTAATGACTTTTAATATTGTATCATTTTATTTTTTGGAGTATTTTTTTTTTTATGTGGATAACATTTTTACCATGCAACTCTAGAGCAGTAATAGTTAATAAATACTGTAGATTTGTTTTTTATTTTAAATTATATTACAATAATAAATTTTCATACTGCAGTTAAAACTTATAGCGTTATATATTGTTATCTGGTGCTTTTAGATTTTTTAGATTCTTGATGTAATGATGTACGACATTTGTGTCCGTGAATTGCACTTCCATTGCAATAATAAAAATGTTCGTACAAATGCGCATTTTTCTCTGAGAACACTAATCTATAGTTACCCATATTCTTACTTTGCCATACATTATTTTGTTGCTCAAAATGTTCTTTGCACCTTAACATTCTCTGTTTGCTAAAAATGATTTACACAGATTAATACGAAATAAAACAATACATTACTTTATGTAGAAACCATTGTTAATAACTAATATGGGAGATTGTTAAATTATACTTAATAAATTATTTAATCTAAATGTACATAATATTTAATCATTTTTAAAGTTTTAAAAAAATATATATAACTTTACTAGTAAATTAATTAGGTAAAATATTATATTATTACATTACTTTAAAATCAAGCACATAATTGACAATATTATAATTGTGCTAATTTCAGTATAGCATACAAATATTCAGTTTAATAATCGTGGAAGCCTGTAGGTACAAATGTGAAATGGTACAATAGTAAACCAGTAGTCATAATGGGAAATATTATACAAAATTATTAACCAACTATTGAGTTGAGATTATAGTTAGAATAGTTGACCAACAAAATTTAAAAATAATTTGTTTATGTATGGTAAAATACCCTAGAATATCAAACGTTACAATTTAAGTTAACGTACAAAATTATACAATTCTTTATACAGGAATATTGAGTGGTTACTCGTTTTACTATATAGTTTTATATCACGTTCAATAATTTACTAACGCATTGAGATTAGTACCTATCGTGGTATTTACTATTTTATATGATTATCGTATTAAATAATCACAAATGGTGACGTCTCACCGGCCTACCCATTAGTTTTAAAAATTTTTTTTTTATTTTTTTTTTATTTAAAACATATATTTACAATCTATTTTACAATAATCAGTAAGTATGATGACAAAGTTTATATAACATTATAAAATATTCG